>NW_027109243.1:1269804-1330388 GCF_000696795.3 Halyomorpha halys | reverse complement strand
AATAAAAATATAAATAAATAATAATAATGATAATAAATGAGCAAAGAGCAAGTCAGGACAACATACCTGTCCAGAG
Organism: Halyomorpha halys; assembly: GCF_000696795.3. Classification (NCBI taxonomy): domain Eukaryota; kingdom Metazoa; phylum Arthropoda; class Insecta; order Hemiptera; family Pentatomidae; genus Halyomorpha; species Halyomorpha halys. The sequence continues at coordinate 1,330,312 of NW_027109243.1, read as the reverse complement.
GAATCAGTTGAACAGAAAGAAACAATGAAGCGGAAGCGTGGAGGAGTGGAGAGGAGGTAGCTAGCAAACTGTTTAACGGTTTATTTCAATTTCAAATATGTCGCGTATACAGGAAGTAGTGATAAAGAAATGACGAAAAATGAAAAATGATAAGAGAAAAATACAGAATGATACAGTACATTAGTTATTACATGATAATAATAATAACTACATGATAATAATAATAACTATGTATTATTATCATGTAATAACTCATGTACTGTATAGGTCATGTAATTAGACGGTAACTATGGTAACGTGTTTGATAAAAACTAAATTCGTTGCATCATCGTTAATACTGATCCGATTTAGGTGATTCTCTCTTATTATTTAAGGTAATTTGATATCTATCATATTCTCATCAGTTTTAAAATAATATCCCATACTGTGCTTCAACATAAGTACTATATTGAAACAATTCGGAACGACTGACCTATCAAAGTGTGGTAAAATATTTTTTAGGAGTGAAACAAAGTTCGTTTTTAGCACCTCCCAAATAACCCTTAACTACGAATTTTTAAAACAATCGGAAAATAAATTTTATTAGTCTAAAATTTTTGCCCTACCTTCGGCCTTTGATTCCCTTTAAAAAAATAAAATAGCTTCAATACTACTCGACCAATCTACACCAAACTTGGCAATGGTTTAGGACTCTATAAACTGCACCAACGGGCACAAACTGGGTCTAATTAAACAAATTAGAACCGGAGATATAATATAAATCCTGTGATTATGAGAGATAGTTGACCGTGGATCACTGTACGAGGAGAAGATGGTTGGGGTGCGGTCAAAATGAAACACAAATAAGTTAATGTAACTAATTCAATTGTGCCAACGTTTCGGCTAGAGTTTCTAGCCTTCATCAGGGCTAAGAACATAACAAGATAACAACCAGTAAGTATAAAAAATAAAAAAGAAGAAAGAAAATATAAAACAGAATGACATAAAGTGAATAATTTTACAGTTTTCTAATTTCTTCGTTCTAGAAACTCTAGCCGAAACGTTGGCACAACTAAATAAGTCACATTAACTTATTTGTGTTTCATTTTGACCGCACCCCTAACCATCTTTTTAATTTTTATTCCCTATTTTAAACCCATATTTCAACCTTATAAGGGGAATAAAGAAGACATTCAGCTTTCCAACGGTTCTATTAATGTAGAATCTCTATACAATAGAGAGGAGTTATAAAGGATTATATTATAGTCTTCGCTTAAAATGCAATACTAAATACTCGTCTTTCCTTTCTTTACAGATGCTTACTATATATTGCTCACCCAAATCTCACTCCGTTGAGTAGCAATGTATGTACCTGAAGCAACATCCTCCACAGGTAGAACCATGGTTGCTAGCACTTCCAACAGTCAAAAATAATTACTTCAGCCGCAATTTACCCTCCATTATCACATAAAAAAAGTTCAATCAATTAAAAATTAACAACCACGGTTGGTACTTCATTTTTACAGATGGTTTCATAACAGTCGAAGGTGTAGGGCACCGCTGTCGTTTCAGATAATCACACCCTATTATTCTCGTTACAAACATATTCTTCGGTGTACACTGCAGAACTCTTCGGAATCAACTGCACAGTTCGCAATATCCCTCTTAGCTGCCACTGCTTGGTCACCTAATCTGACTCCAAATCTGCTCTCAAATCTTTACAAGATCCATTTTCAACACACCCTTTAATAATAGAGTTGAAGCAGCATTTGAAAACTCTGAACAACGTCTTGTATTTATGGCTGCCAGGTCATTGTGGGATCAACGGGACTGAAAAGGCAGACTCGTAGGCCAGACTAGCTATAAAGACAGGTCTAGTCGTAACATCATCGACATATAAAGATGTTATTTCATGGATCAAAGAAATTGGATGGCAAGAGTGGCAAGATGAATGGTTCATCATCAGAGACAGCAAGTTAAGAATGGTCCAACAGGCAGAGAAACGTCCAACCAGAAACCTGAATCTGCTACGGAGAGAAGACGTAGTCTTCGGATAGGCCACGGTCATCTAATGAAAAAAGAAAATGTACCAATGTATCGCTACTGCGGAAACGATCTCACCGTTAGGCATATTCTCACTGAATGTATTGCTCACGAATCACGCCGATTTTCTTAAGATTTACAGTAGATGTTGAGAAAAGATCCCACAACAACAATAATTATTTTTTTCTTAATAAATTTATAGACTAGGAGGTAAAGCAAAATATTAAAACGTGAAGACTGGCCCCTAAAGACATCAGTAGCCTGGTGTGGCACCGTGGAAACAGCTCGTTGTAATATTCGTAGCAACAAAATCTCCAAATATATATTACACATTACATTAATTTACTTATATACAATATATATGTATATTTATAAATAATAGATACTATATTTTAGAAAAATATAAATGCAGTGATATAAAGCTCAATAAAACTGCAACCATGCTACACTATTACAGCTTTTGATTTAAATATAACTTACAATAGGATTAGGTCAAAAATAAATCAAAAAATAATAATATAACAAGATGTCAACCTAAATGTTTCCAACTTTAAAAAAAAAAAAATAATATAACATATCATAGTGAGCCTTCAAGTTTGGATTTACAATATAGGTCACATGAGACGATTGGAAACGTTCCAAAAAAGGATTAAAACAACCACATTTAAGTTATTATGGGGGGAGAGGGGGACAAGCAAGCAAAATAATTTATTATAATGTAACAGAAATCGTACATGGAACCGCAGCATATTAATCCAAAATATTAAAACACAGACAAATAGAAATATATACACAGACAACTGCAGTGAATTAACCAAAGCATGCAGTAAAAATGGAGTTTCGAAAATACATTTTTTAATTTTAAAATGTTTTAGGAAACAGAGAAAATACTCAAAGAATCTATACTAATGCCGAATGACAAAACGGGGTATAGAATGGATTTTAATAACTATCGACCTTATTCATCCCTCTACTCTCAGTCCGTTGGTGTTCCTCAAGGTAGTATACTCGGTCCCATCCTCTATACCATCTATACAGCTGACATACCAACCAATCCTAACACTATCCTCACCACTTATGCTGATGACACATGTGTGCTCGCTGTTAATAATAACCATTTGATTGCATCCCAAACTCTCGATATCACAGCCCTCGAAGAATGGTGTCATAATTGGATGATTAAGATAAACTCCACCAAATTTCATCAAATCACCTTTACCCTTCGTCGTAAACCTACCCTACAGTCTCCTTTAACAATGGTGATCTCACCTCTGTCGAACAGATCCGCTACCTTGGACTACATCTGGACAAACGACTAACCTGGAATCCTCACACAATACTGAAAGACAGGAAACTGCAGGTCGATTCTGACTATTACAGCACTTACTTGTCAACCGGTCTAAGCTTACAATCCCTTACAAAAGACTGTTCTTCTGAGCGGCGGGGGCTCCACTAAACCTTTGAATTCCTCTCATATCCAATTCTTAAAATTCAAAATCCTTCGTAAAATCCACAATGCTCCTTACTTTGTCATAAATAAAATCATACATAAAGACCTTAATGTTCCCTATGTAACCGATCTTGTCCGAACCAGATATCACACCTTCCATAATAAACTCCCTAACCAATCAAACCCCGTAGTTTCTAACCTCGCATCCTCTTCCCTTCCTGACATTCCTCCAAGACGGCTGAAAAGAAGATGGCCACGAGACCTCCTAATCTAAAATGTCATTTGAGTGCTACCAATTGGTAGTTTCTCTACACGCCTGTACCACTCCATTTTACCTAAGATCAAATTAACTGAATGTGTTATATAATGTACAGTTGTAAATTTCAAATATATTTTAAAAAATAGGTCTATAGCAAATATTGTTAGATGGAAGAATCAATTGTGGTGAATTTATTTATAGATATTTTAGTGTAAGACACCACACCCGTCAACATGATTAGACATATTTCATTCTGAAGGGTTTGTTGACTGTTGAACCAAGACACCTAGTGAAAGAAACCTAGAAAAAAAGGGCTATTTTAAAATGTTTCATTGCGTGTGAAACACATAACCCATTTCAGCTTTTAATTTAAACTACATCTCCTGCCGTCCCTGGATTTATTACAGAACTTAGTTATTTTCCGATTTTTTTATTTTAGGAAATTCGTATTGAACAAATATCAACTTGTGATACTATCGTGGTGCTAAAAACAAAAATCAACTTTCACACCTCAAAAATCTTTTGCACCACTTTGAATGGCCAGTATGTCTGAATTGTTTCAATAGCACAATGAAGGTTAATAAATAAAAACTATTCATATTATATATATATATAATATATATACCTATAACCCGTGGTAAGGTAGGGTCTTCATTAAAACGGATGCTCCTCAAAGCTACCTACCTAAAAATCAGCTTCCCTATTGCTCACTTGAGAATAATTGCCCAATCACGACTCTCCGGTAAATATGCAATTACTCTAAGTGTCGGTCCACACAAATATACTTTGGACCCACAGGAGCTTTGTCCAGCTTGTAATGGAACGACCCTGGAGGATTGTTTCCAATTTTTGACAAATTAACCCGCGTATTATGAGAATCGAATCCGATACATGCCGAAGCTAAGCGATATTAGCCGAAATCAGTTGTATGGATTTCTGTCAGTACCCTTAGGATTGGATCTGTAACTCTTTCTTTACATACGTAACCCAAAAACTTTTGGTTAGAGTTGGACACCTATCGTCCCAATAGGAGGTATAGTTGTTCTTTTTATATTACTACTAAATGTAAAGTGACGTTTTTGTTTTATTCTAATAAATGCACATAGCCCTTGGGTATATTGTTTGTTATTAGTTGATATTAACGATATTTAACTCAACCTTTTTGTAAAATTACTACAATTGATTATTTATTTTATGTATTTCACAGGCTAACTATATTTGTACGGGGGTTGCCCGATAACAAATAAATAAATTATTATTATATTTGACAAAATCATAGATAATCGAATTGTCTAAAAGAATAAGAAAAACCAGCATTTACGATTATAAAGCGAAGTTAGCTAATAACATTTATGTTACTATTGTTAACTAACTCCATATATATATTAATTGATATCAAAGTTTCAATAGTATTTAATTAATATGTATTTCTCATTCCTCAAATGTACTGTAGTGAATATAATAATATCGTGCAACTAATAATTAATATCCTTAGAAGGTATTGCCAATTTAAAATCAAACATAAATCAATTGTTCCGGGTAACCTACGGCAACCGAAAGGTTGCTATGTATAAGATTAGTAGCGCCCGATGTGGCCAACAGCCAAATCTCACCTCATCCAGCGCTCTCGGTGGCAAGAGAAGAAACCCAGACAGATGAGTGTGAGATAGCCATCTTGTCTCAGCCAGAGAAGCGTTCATCTTTTTCTTTTGTTAACTCATCATTAATATCTACATGAGTGAGTAGCTTTAGTTGAGTGGTTCCCGGCAGCAGAGGGGGGAGAGGCCTAAGAATGTGGAAGGAAGAGAGAACCATATAGTAAGTCCATGTAGCAATAGTTAACATCCACATCATCATCAACCACCTCAATGTTAGATCTACAATTTCCATAGCCCAGTCATACAAAATTCTACTAACAATCTAATCATAATGTTTTCTTTCGGTCACCCCCTACATCTCTTGTAACATAAAACAATAGAATTTTATTACATTCAATCATGTTTCATTTTTCAATTATACAGTCCACTCAAACCCAACCAGGCAACCAAAAGTGAAGTGTGTCTTACAATGCGGTTGAAGGCATACTTTATACAACAATAATTTCAGAGTTTATTACAATTTTTAGCTTCAGCATTTTAACTAAATCATGATAGTAATAATGAAATTTAATTTTAATAAATCCTAAAATGGTGCGCCTTTCGGCTGAGAACGCATTAAATTGGGTTTGCCACCTTAGTCGAGAGTCAATCGAACCTGGGTCACTTCACATGCTTCGATGCTTCTCTTTGAAGCCCTTCACGCATTCAAATGGATAGGCTCGACAAATTTTACAAATAGATTTCATTAATCAGTGATGGAAGATTAAATAATTACATTTACGTCTATCGTAAGTACAGTTACATATACCAATAAAATACAGAAAATATTAATTCGAGGTCTTAGTAACCATGAATCAGTTGTCTTTGTTAAGAACTCAATCAAAATGCACTATTTGCGTCGATATTAAGATATGGGATCGAATGTTATGATGTAATAGCACAAGAACCAAAGAGAAGAAAAAAGCCAGTTATCTCACCACAATTTGTGATTACTTTAATGAAAACTGCTAGGCTTGCGAGCCTACCTTCTACGCCACACCCCCTGATGAAGACCTGAAACTCAGGTCGAAACGTCGGCATAAAATAAATAAATATGGTTTTGTTTATTTATGTTGTTCTTTGCTGACTGCACCCCCCGACAAACTTCTCCAATCATTAAAAAAAGAAATATTTGACTGGGTACTTCCTTACTATGATCTTACTATGATTCCCAATAACTGATTTTGATTCCCCAAATGACCATATCTGTATGTATTCTTCTTAACTCAACATAATTATTCATTATATTATAATTAAAATTAGCTATATATGAGTGTGCTTAGTTATAGATATTATTTATTTAGATATTACTAGATCCTTATTTTAATCGTATTCTTGTATCATCTTGTTTTATTCTCTTATATGAATTCTCTAATTGTAAATTTGGAGCATTATTATTCAATTCTAAGTCCTTTCAGTTACTTTTATTATTATTTTTTTTAATAATTATTATTTTATTTTTTACTTTATTTTTATTTTAATATTTGTTAATCGAATTATTATTTTTATCACTAGAGATTAATTCATATTATACTGAACTAGCTTATAAATTGCAGTAGCCTCCACAATGCCCTAATAGTCAAAATGATAATTAATAAATTTCACTTATGTCTATTATTTCAATGTGTTATTTTGGCACTGTAATCTGGTCGGACCATATTTGATGTAAATTTCTAAATAAATAAAATAAATTGACCTAAAATGGTTAACTTTGTAATGTCAAGTCCATCATATCACATCGATAATAAGATAATAAGAGCCTGAGATAATACAGCAATGGGTTTTATTAAGATTGACTAACTGAGATTGTCACTTAATATAATAGATTTTTACATTTTTATGGAATTTCTCCTAACTTTCATATATAGATTTTGATTAATTAACTCAGTAAATGAATGTAAAATTAAATGGTACTTTATACCAACTAGCTCTTATCATCATTCCAATAAATTGACCCCTATCATAACGAACTTTCGAAAAGGCTTTCTCAAAAGTGCCATTAATTTTGTTTGCTTTGAATAATTAACTATTTCAAAATATTTATTAGTAATGAAAAATTGATGAATATAAACTATGAAAGAATTTTATAATTAACTTATGAGAATAAAGAAAAGACATGATTTTTTTTTAGATTGAATAGTGATGTGGACGTATTATATACCATTGGAAACCCAAATATTTTAGAAAAATAGATAAATATAAAGTGGTAGGAAGTACTCTTCCTCTAAAGGACCTTTAATTTTGTTTGCTTTCAATAATTGATCATTTCAAATCTTTATTAGTAATGAAAAGTTGATGAATATAAACTATGAAAAAAATTGAAAATTAAAACAGGGAGATGTAGAGGAAAATATAAATATATTTTTTTATATTGAGAATCATAGACATATTATACATCGTTGGAAACCCGAATGTTTAAAAGAAAAATTATATATATATAAAGAGGTGAAAACACATGGAAACCTTTACATAAAAAAGGGTCAAAAACCAATGTTAATAACTATAGAGGAATTTCACTACTATCAGTTACGTATAAGATCTTCTCTAAAGTCCTGCTGAATAGACTGGAATTACAAATAAATAAAAAAATAGGAGAGTACGAAGGGGGCTTTAGAAAAAGAAGGTCCTGTGAGGAGCAAATTCTAATCCTTAAACTGCTCATAAAATACTACACTACCAAAAGGAAAAATCTTTACAATTCCTTTGGTGACTTTCAAAGAGCCTACGATTCCATGGATAGGGAAACCCTACTCGAAATCCTGAAAGAGTATGGAGTAGACCAGAAAACCATAAATCTGATAAAACTGACTCTGACAGATATAAAATCTAAAGTGCAATTTCAGGGTCTCATAAGCAAACCTTTTCAGATAAAAACAGGGCTAAGACAAGGCGACGGCTTGCCTCCAATACTTTTCAACACAGTCCTGGATAAAATCATGGAGGAATTCTGGAAAAAAAATAACTCAGGAGCCATAGCAGGGAACAAAAACAATCGTATAATTAAGTGAGTTGTTGACGATCTCGCACTGTAGGCAGAATCAGAGGAAGAGGCTATTAGTCAAATAAATACCCTACAAATAATAGCAGAAAAAGCAGGACTACAAATATCATATGAAAAAACAGAGTTCATGACTACTGAAATAATTTAAAGGAAATAATAGTAAACACTGAATATGGAAAAATAAAAGTGACCAGAAAATTTAAGTACTTGGGAGAAATAATTTGTCACAACGGTTCTGAGAAAGAGAGCATCCGAGAGAAAAGCACCATATGAGAAAATTGAAGCTTTCAAACAGCTAAAATTTACAATAAGAAGAACCTCTCCTCCAATGCAAAGTTAAGGCATTACAATGTTGTGATGAGGCCTGTGATTTCATACCGGGTGGGGACCACATGCCTATCCAACTTGGAAAAGCTGCTAAAAATAGATAGGAGAATCTTAAGAAAAATATATGGGCCCAGGAAAACACAAGGTTACAGGCTGAGATCTAACGAAGGGATCTCATCGAGATGAGAATCAGAAGGCTGAAGTTCTATGGGCAGATGAAGAGGATGAAGGAGGAGATACTGAATCAGAAGATCTTTAAAAAAAATTGTTAGCTACAAAAACATGGGAGGATACACGCGACAAATGAGAAAGGAATTAAAAAGACTTAAAATATCAGATACCGACTGTTCAGATAAGAGGTACATATAGGAAAACATTGAAAAATCTCACAAATATTGGAAGAGGAAAAAAAGGAGTACGAAGTGGTCCGAAGAAAAAAAAGAAAGGGAGTCTAGGATCATGAAACTGCGATGAGAAGAAAAAAAATCAATACTGGCAAAGGAGCCTTCGGAGAGAGGGAGCTTACCGTAAGAGGCCTCTTAGTACAAGAGCCCAAGAGGAGAAAAAAACAGTTATTTGGACCCAATTTTTGATTACTTTAAAGAAAACTATGTATCATTTTTTTTTATTATCTTTCTTGTAATTTAAAACTGTACATAATTATATATTTCGTAAATTTTATCTCAGTTCAACTGGAGTGTAACAGGCGTGTAGAGAAACTACCCATTGATAGCACTCTAATGACGTTTTACATAAGCAGGTCTCGTGGCCATCTTCTTTTTAGGCGCCTCGGAGGATTGTCAGGAATGGAAGAGGAAGCAAGGTTAGAAACTAGTGGGTTTGGATGGTTAGGGAGTTTATAATGGAAGGAACGATTTGATGAGCCCGATTCGTGCTAGATCGGTTACATATGGAACATTAAGGTCTTTGTATATATGATATATATAATAATATATGACTTTATTTGTGACAAAGTAAGGGGCATTGAGGATTTTGGATTGTAAGGATTGAATACGAGAGGTATTCGAAGCTTTAGTGGAGCCCTCGCCCAGATTGGCCTTATTACAGTCATGTAGATCATGTAGATCATGATGTCTTTTGTAATGTGTTGGAAGTTTAAACCGTTTGTCCATTAAGTGATGTAATAGTCGACACCGAGGTGCAGTTTCCTGTCTTTTCAGTCTTGTGTGAGGATTCCAGGATAGTCGTTTGTCCAGATGTAGTCCAAGGTAGCGGATCTGTTCGACAGGGGTGAGATCAACATTGTCAAAGGAGATTGTAGGCCAGTCGGTAGGTTTACGACGAAGGGTAAAGGTGATTTGATGGGATTTATTTTAATCCTCCAATTACGATACCATTCTTCGAGGGCTGTGATATGAGATTGGAAAGTTTGGGATGCAATCACAGGGTTATAATTAACAACGAGCACATATGTATCATCAGCATAGATGGTGAAAATAGTGTTAGGATTGGTTGGGATCAACTGTATAGACACTGTAGAGGATGGGACCGAGGATACTACCTTGAGGAACACTAGCGGACTGAGAATAGGAACCATTGAGGTTTACTTGGAATAATTAATCATTGAGAAAGGAACGGGTGATCAGAAAGTATGTGGGGGTAGGAATTACGGAGTTTTAGTCCCGCACAGTACATTTCGCGCTCCAAAGAAAACGAGACAACGTTGACACGATGACATTGGATAGTGGAGTGGGATGTTCGGAATCCAAACTAGTGATCAGGGATGTTATGATTGGAATCTAGGATGGTGTACAGGCGTTTCAGAATTAGTTTTACGAAGATTTTTCCCATGATCGGTAAAAGAGAGATAGGTAGGAGGATAGATGTTTTGCGTATGATGTATGGAGGCTTTTGGGGTTTATGTATAATTAATAGTCCATACTGATAAGTCTGTCAGGTATTTTTGTGTTCTAGGAGACATCTTATGGTTCCTGAGATATATTTTTTCAAAAATCAAAATTTTTATTTCAACAAATAGAAATCAACATTTGTGAATTTATTTTGTTGAATATCATGAAAACTACTACTCCTACGAAGATAAACGTCAGAAACAACTTTATATTACATTAAACTAGCTTTCATTCAAGTATTATGCCAGACATCTGCACGTCAAATTATTTCTGATATATATTTTTTAATAAGTGTAAAACATTTTTCGCATTAATTTTAATTAAGTGCTAACATACAACTGTACGTTGAATGGGTTTTGAAATGTAGGTTTCTTAAAATAAATTCACCAATGAATCTACTGATTTTTCAGTACATTTTTTATGAAATGTTGCTCTTGAACGTTAATAGCTCAGTTAGGGTTCATAATTTAGAAAGTTTACTCTTCTTTAAATAATGTTCTCTTTGGTTTTTTAGTGTTGTTAGTAGTTTTAAAGATATAGAGCGCCGAATGAAAAATTAATCTTTCTTAAATTTTCGAAACAGCCATCATTTTTTATTACCCCTACCTATATCTGGCAGACTCATCAATTTTGACTAGTAATTATACAAAGTTTTCATACATGTAATAAAAAATTGGGATGAAATAACTAACTTTTTCTTTTCTTGGGGTCTTGTACTATTAGAAGCCCAAGGTTTTGCAAGGTTTGAAGGTTTTGCACTGGGGATAAAGCGATCTTGGCGGAAAATAATATTTTGGACTCTCTGTGCATCATACATCATCACCTGCATGGGAATTCTCTTTGAGATTATTCTTTCATTTATATGTTTTTTAAAATGTATGTATTAGTTTTTTTAACTTATTAATTTGTTTTTTTATTAACTGTTCTACTGCCGTGGCATTTTTTTTTTTTTTTAATTTATTCTTATATCGCAATTTATTGATAATTTCTTTTAATTTGTGTAACGGGTGAAACGTGTGTTGCGTGCATGAGAGGGTGAAATAGGGAGAATAGAGTATTGAATGAATAAGCAAATTGTAATATGGCTTTGCACGAAAAGAAGAAGGAGAAATAAGGAAAAATAATATGAAATTGTAAAATAAAATATGAAAGGAATATGGTCCGGGTGCGGTCAAGAAAAACTCAAATAGTATATTTCTACTATTTGAGTTTTTCTTGACCGCACCCGGACCATATTCCTTTCATCTTTACACACGATCAATCAATAATCTTCCAGTAAAATAAAATATATTGGAAATATATTGTATTTAGTATACAGACGGCTATTGTTTTAAAACGAAAAAGGTAGAAGAAAAAAAAAATTATTTTTGTATTCATATTATTATATAATAGTGTATATATGTCCAGTGATGGATTGATGGGTATGCTGTGTGTTATAGCAGCCCAATTCATTTGGGTAGGATGGCTAAACAAAGCATTCATCTCTATTTCTTCTTTAGTCATCTAAAGTACTTTTTCTGATAGCTATTGAAATGGGAACCATTTTGAAAACATTTTATGGTATAATAATATCAGTAATAATGATATATTAATATCAGGGTGAAATATTTTTTTTTAAACTTTCAAGTTTAAAAAAACTTCGGTGATGGAACTTTGCAAACCGCACCGCGCAAGATTTTCTCTTTTTAAATCCATACTGACCTATATTGTCGGACAACTAGAGGCGACATAATACGACCAGATATATTGTTAGAGAGTAGCGGACGATATAGAACAGAGAGGGGGCCACGAGCCTACTATCTGGACCCTGATTGTCCTCGCTGTCACCCGGGCCCCTTTTGTAGTCGTCCTTTCATTCAGTCGTTTGTCGCCAGTTTATGTTTCAACTTATGCAATGCACGAAAAGTTAGCGGGCAACATAATGAAGGGCTGTAGCTTTATGAAGAGCAGTAATATTTGGAGCGACTCTCATCTAAACTTTCTTAGTCTGAGAGCAAGGGTGAAAAATGTCAGCTTAATGATTTTTTTTTTAACAATCTCTTTTATCTTATATCCTATAAAATTACATAAACAAAATAATACTAAGCTAAAACTTTATTAAGAACTTCATAATATCATGTTCGAAAAGAACAAAAGATTTATCTCCAAGAGGGGTTTCGAACCTGGGGTCCAATACCTTACCATGAGGCCCACCTGCTCTCCATCACAAATTATCTTAATTAAGAACGAAGCCTTAATAACGAGGTTTAAAGCAAAAATCAGGTTTTGATATATTGAGCTTCAAAAGACCTTAAAAATCTGGTTTAGTATGCGCATCTCACAACATTCACTTACCAACCTTCATATGTCACCAAATTTTGAGTAGATTAGTGGGTTAGTCTAAGTACATTGAAATTATTGCTGTTTTTGTGATTTTCGAAAGAAAAAAAAACATAAAAGGGGTGACCGACTGATAAGCCGAATTGAAGCTAAGTCAATCGAAAACCAACTCGATAGCGAGGATGTAGAGGCATTAAAAGCAGCGGTCGTCTGCAGAGTGAAGAGGAGCATCCTCCATCAAATCCAGGTGGATGAAGAAACCCCCTGCAGTACCAAGGGAAGATTAAAGCAGGCGTTCGGAGGAGAACGGAGAGCCCCAAAAGAGGACCTGTTTATAATGTTCAGGGAGACAAAGAAACCAAGAGAGTCTAGTGGACAGTATGCCGCGGAACACTAGGCGCACTTCAACACAATTCAAAATTGAAGATAAACTCATCATCTAGCTGAATGAAGATAAACTCAGCAAGATGATAGATCAAATCCAGGCACAGGGTCGGATGCAATTCCTATCCATGCTAATCTAGAATCATTAATCGTTTTATGATTGTTAATACAAATTTTGTAATTGAACCTGTGGTGGCAAGATTATTCACGTCTTCAGCGGCGATAGTCGACGTTTGCAAAGAGACTCTTTGAAATGGGTTTGTTACTGTCGAAATTATTATCAACATTTTTATTCCTACAGTATATTTCTTTTAAATCTATTTTTATTTATAATTCATTTAATGTTTCATTATTTTACATTTGTTTTAGTGGCAAACCCATTTGAAACCTATCGCCTATATACGATCAATTACTAACAATTAATAATGAAGAACTAGGTGTGTTTTTTCGTAGTCTAAAAAAACTGAATGTTTATGTTTATAATAATAATGCATTGTTTTAAGTTCAAGTATAAACATTGTTGTTCAGATAATAAAGACCTAACGACTCATCTTTATTACTACATATAGGAACACGCAGTACAAAGCTATTAATAAATAGATTATGCTTGATAATTGCCAGGTTGTCCGAAACGTTAGTGATTTAATACATAAAAATCAATATTTTTTTGTATAGACTATATGCGCTGCCGTACCGTTGGGCCTTTTTTCTAAATGTTCAGCATTTTCCCAGATATATTTATTGGCTGGCCCAATTTTTCCGGTCAAAAAAGTCAGTAACAAAATTAAGCATTTTTGGCGTATAGGTCCGAAAGAGTACATTTTTCTCAGTGTAATTATTTGCCGATTTGTCTCTTTCTTAAGAATAAGAAAAAAATAATACTTATCCTATTCAATGATTTTTAATTCACTGAAAATTAAAAAAAAAAAAAATGATTGGAGAAGTTTGTCGGGGGGGGGGGGAGTGCGGTCAGCAAAGAACAACATAAATAAATAAAACCATATTTATTTATTTTATGCCGACGTTTCGACCTGAGTTTCAGGTCTTCATTAGGGGTTATGGCGTAGAAGGTAGGCCTGAACTCAACCTTCTACGCCATAACCCCTAATGAAGACCTGAAACTCAGGTCGAAACGTCGGCATAAAATAAATAAATATGGTTTTGTTTATTTATGTTGTTCTTTGCTGTCCGCACTCCCGACAAACTTCTCCATCATTAATCTACGGTCAACTATCTACAACTCATTAAAAAAAAAATAATAATGAGGATTTTAGTTAAGTAGGTCAACCTATTTTTTTATAAAGGAATAGAAAATTTTTAATGAAAAAACTTTTTTTTTTCCCACGTTGTGAATTGTTGATAACTCTATTACTTTTCATCCCATTCCTTCAATAATACAACTGTTGGAAAGATGAATGTTTGATATTCTTACCTTTATAACCACTATTTAGATTTATTGTCGTAATATGGACGAAATATTAGTTTCAAATAAAGATAAACTTTTCAATGTTTTATTTTATATCTCCGGTTCTAATTTGATTAATTAGATCCGATTTGCACCACTACCACGCTCGATGAACATTGGTTGAGTCATATAGAAGTTAATTATATATTTTCTTCAGTCCTCAAAATAAATCAAAGGCGTAAATTTTGGGCCAAAAAATTGTATTTACCAATTATTTTCGAAAATTCAAATTTAAGGTTCTCTCGAGGTGGTAGAAACGAATATCAACTTTATCAATCACTCTAAATATATATTCCGAATTGTTCCAATACAGTACTAATATTAAAGCACGAATCGGGTGATTAAATAAAAACTATTAATTTTTTATGTAATATAAATATATGACATTATCATAGATAATCATATTGTATGTATATATGTGTGTGTATGTACATATATAAAAGCAAAAATCAACTAAATTGGACCAGTATTAACGATTTTACATCGCAGTTAGCTGTAATTATTTATGTTACTATAGTTACCTTCTATCACTTCATATATATATATATTAAATGATATCAAAGTTTCAATAGTGTTTAATTACTGTATATGTATCTACAAATATGGCAATAGCGAAGCACTGTCGGGTCTGCTAGTGTGAAATAAATTAATAAATAATTTTGAGACCAAAAAGGATCAAATTTATTATTAATGATACATGACTATTATAAGGCCTATCTGGACATACGGAATTGAGCTATGGGACTCCACTAAACCATCTAATTCCTCTCGAATCCAATCCTTACAGTCCAAAATCCATCGTAAAATCCTTAACGCTCCTTACTTTGTCACAAATCAAATCATCCATCAGGACCTTAATGTCCCCTATGTTGCCAATTTGGCCAGAACCAGATACCAATCCTTCCATAATAAACTTCCCAACCACCCAAACCAACTCGTTTCTATCCTGTCTTCTCCTTCTCTACCTATAATCCTCCTAGGCGTCTGAAAAGAAGATGGCCTAGAGATATTCTCCTTTAGAAGTGTTTTTGGAGTTCTATCAATGGGTAGATTCTCCACATGTTGGTATCATGTCATAATATCACTTACAGAAAATTTACTTAATGTGTATATATGTATACAGTTGTAAATAACAATAAATAAATTATAAAATAAAAATTATTAATGATAAAAAGAAAACCAATATTTTTCTCATTTTCCGGAGAGCGCCAGTTAATATTATAAATTAAAGGCTATGACAAATTGAATAATCGAAACAATTGATACGGAACGATGCCTGGAGGATCTCTTATTGATTCAAAGGGAGGTAGATCAATAGCTATGCCATTTACTTTTTATTATAATTATTCCTCATTTCACAGTCTAGATATAGAATTTATCTATTCTGATTGGATATTTAGATTTAAGGATATAATGATCCTGTCAACTAAAAGGCCCATATATAGGTCAAGTGAAATTAAAGAACTCTA
Source organism: Halyomorpha halys (assembly GCF_000696795.3). Classification (NCBI taxonomy): domain Eukaryota; kingdom Metazoa; phylum Arthropoda; class Insecta; order Hemiptera; family Pentatomidae; genus Halyomorpha; species Halyomorpha halys. Next base: position 1,314,108 of record NW_027109243.1, on the reverse strand, counting down.
ATTTTTTTAAAATAATTTTATTTAATAATAAATATTACAATCTGCCACAACGTTGGGCAATAAGTAATAGTGGTAAATGATCACATTCATACTAAAATTTAAAAAAATTAAAATAAATTAATAAATGAAAAAAATTTACATAAAAATGAAAAAAAAATATCTTTGTTTATATAAACAGAAAGATTTTTAAAAAATGAATGCATATAATCAAACTATGTGCATGAAGTAAGGATAAAACCAAATAAGTAAAATTTTGATATATCTAATATACCAAAAAAATAAATAAATAATAATAATAAAGTAAATTAGTACACTATTATATACAATATTTACACTATGGATGGCCAATCGATATCTCACGATATTGGCAAGGATGTTAATATGAGTCCCGAAGCAAGCAGGACGCCTCTACACAAGAACGTGACTAGTAGGCTAGAGACAAGGTGTGAGGCCAAAAACCAAATGGATAATCTGAATAAACAGAAATGCGAAAGAGCTGCATGCAGAAAACAGGAAAGTAGTAGCCCAAAATAGGCAGGCTGGTTGCAAGGTCTGTAGAGCTAATTGAAAAAAAAAATGTACCCTCTCGACCTTAGGATCCCGGAGCCCACTCTATCCACCACGCAAAAGGGGCAGAGCATAGCTCATCGAGATTCCAACGAAGCCCTCTCACTAGTTAATGAGCCAGTGGAGGCTGAGTAAGTGCGCTATAGCCCCAAACACTCTGCTGGATTGGAGCATCTAGGCATTATTTGAACTCCGATTTATTTTAAAATAGGTCTCTTGGCTACTGCCATTTCAACTACCGTAGGGATGGGTAGAAATGGATAAGGGTTGGACCAAAGTATTAGGATAATTATAAAGGTTTCTGAGGAATTTAGAGAGTTTGGTTAGTATCAGGTCAAGGACAATTCTCAACGAGATATGCAGGCCATAGTGAAGTTTTCTTTTGGAAACGTAATACGTTGCATTGACTATTGTTCTTAGGGTTTTGGATAATGTTGATGTTCGATGGTTAAGCAGTTCCCCAAAATATTTGATAACTAAAAAAACATTGATGACACAAGCGAAACTGCCCACGCGCCCGTCAGTCTAATTAATGTTAAGGGAACTTTATATACGTTTCGTCATTCTCCAATACTTTTTACGACTTTATATGTTAATTTTTTTTAAATCTTAATACTGCCTAACTATAGTAGTGGGTCAAAGTTTATCATTTGTGGGACCGCCACTCAAAGAAAAAAGTCAACGCCCCAGGCCGGATTCGAACCGGCACCGCCAATAAGGTAGGGTTAATATTATGTAAAAATAATTAAAAGGAAAATTAAATACAAATAAAAGGAAGGAAGAACCTTTTATTTGTATAAGTATTTCAGATTGCAAGGATTAGATACGGGAGGAATTTGATGGTTTGGTAGAGCCCAAAAGTTCAATGTCCAAGTAGGTCTGATTATCATGGTGTATTTTTTTTTTTTTTTTTTGTGGAGTCAATGGGAAGTTGTGAAGGGAGGGTCTGTCGGGTAGGTGTTGTAGTAATCGGAATCTACAATATACGGAGCAGTTCCTTGTCGTTTCAGTCTAGTATGAGGATTCCAAGTAAGTCTCTTGTCAGGATGGAGTCCTAAGTAGCGAATCTTTTCAATATGCTTTAGTTGGTTAATAAAAAAAAGGAGAGGAGAGGTTAACTACGAAGAGTGAAGGTGATCTGATGAGATTTGTAAGGATCTATTTTGATTCTCCATTTTGACATCATTCTTCAATGGATGTTATGTGTAGCTGCAGAGTTTGTGAAGTAGTAGTTAGTTTATATAAAGATGAGACATGTGTCATCAGCATATATCGTTCGGACTATGTTGGGGTGCATTGGGATATCAACTGCAGCTGTACAGAGAATGGAGACCCAGCATAATACCTTGAGAACCACCGGCAGACTGAAAAAAAAGAGGTGAGTAGGCTAGGTTATGATTTACTTCAAAGGTTCTATCAGAGGATTAGATTAGTAGGAAATATGTAAGGAATAGGATTTGACGGAGTTTATAGAGCAGTCCTGTGAGCCTCTATAGACTCGGTTAAAAGTGTATTCAACATCGAGGAAGATACTCCCATCCAGTACATCCCACGCTGTGTGGAACATATTACATCCACCACACCTGACATGAATGATGTATTCCAATGTAAAAAATCTTGGAATAGGCAATGAGAATTTAAGAACTCATGGCAAGTAAAACATTGAAATATAATTAATTATCATCAAGAAATGTTTCCCGAGATAGTATTATAATATAACCAACACAGTATATGGCCGCTATTACATCAATAATAAAACTACTCTTATAGAAGCAGGGCTTGAAAATTGTTCATTATCTTAGAATCACCAATAATAATGAGCAAAGCAGTGGTTTAGACATGTATGCCGGATGAAAGAGGACTTGAATCCTATAAAGGTATTCATTGTTCATTTCACTGTAGGGCATGACTACGTGTGTAGAAAGATTCCCCCCTCCCTCACATTTGAATAGAAATCCACGATGCGAAGTGGGAGATATAAGAAGTAGTTGGCTTGGGTAGCCATCTTGGTCTCTAAAGCAAAAAGAAGAGTGAAAACCATCTCAACAGCCACATTAGTTTTGAGGTTGAGATCGACAAAGTACCATGAGTAAATAAACTATACCCCACTCAGCCGGAGGGACGGAAGGCAGAATGAAAGTGTGAAGAGCACATCATCGAAAAACAAGTATTCAAGAGAGAGAGAAAAATCTCACAGAACACCCATCAAGTAACCTACAATATTATTTTATCTAATATCATGTAACCCATAATCAAAATTAATCCAACTAACCTTATTGTACAATCTTTTGGCAAACCCCAATATAACCATTTGTCCACATAAACAATAAGAATATCCCTATATCATTCCCCATTCTTCATTTATTTTAAAATATATAGAATACAATCCGCTCCATTAAAATCAGCGATATCTTCAAATGAGCCAAATTAATTATGGTAATACCGTTCAACATTTCATCTCGGAGAATATCTAAATTATACACATTGCGAACAATTTGGGTAATACCGTTCAACATTTCATCTCGGAGAATATCTAAATTATACACAGTGCGAACAATTTGGGTAATATCGTTCAACATTTCATCTCGGAGAATATCTAAATTATACACAGTGCGAACAATTTGGGTAATATCGTTCAACATTTCATCTCGGAGAATAACTAAATTATACACAGTGCGAACAATCAGGGTAATATCGCTCAACATTTCATCTCGGAAAATATCTAAATTATACACAGTGCGAACAATTTGGGTAATACCGTTCAACATTTCATCTCGGAGAATATCTAAATTATACACAGTGCGAACAATTTGGGTAATATCATTCAACATTTCATCTCGGAGAATATCTAAATTATACACAGAGCGAACAATTTTGGTAACATCGTTCAACATTTCATCTCGGAGAATATCTAAATTATACACAGTGCGAACAATTTTGGTAATACCGTTCAACATTTCATCTCGGAGAATATCTAAATTATACACAGTGCGAACAATTTTGGTAATACCGTTCAACATTTCATCTCGGAGAATATCTAAATTATACACAGTGCGAACAATTTGGGTAACATCGTTCAACATTTCATCTCGGAAAATATCTAAATTATACACAGTGCGAACAATAAAGCCGCGAAGCGTCGCCTAAATAGTTTTTTATTGATGACTGATCCTCGAGAACCTCATAAATATATGTCTATGTGTATGTGTATGTGAACTAGCTAAAATATATTTTAAAGTATCCACATTTAGCAGGAATGAAAACGGAAGGGAAACGAAATTTTAACAACCCCTCCTAACCCGCTTCGATAAGGCCACAAAGGAACACCCACCCTACCTATTCCAGGGAGAATATCAAATTATCGCTGAGGGCTAAAACCCGCCCACGTTTTGCCCTCCGGACCGCATGACTTGCCTATTGTATAGTACCATGGCTTCTAAATATAAATGCTACGTCCATTCAAGTTTAGCTTAGAAGGAAATGGTAAATATTAATAAAAAATTTTTATTTATTTATTTATTGATATTTACAACTGTATAAAAAATACAACAAGTAAATTTGATCATAATGACATAATGATATGATAAAGGATGTAGAGAAACTACTCAGTAGTAGAACTCTAAATAATAAAAATTAAATTTGAATTAATAAAATCAATCTCCTCTTGAGTAAATCGGCAAATGGCAATAGAGATACTTTTTATTTAAACATAAGAAAATAAATAAACTGTTGCACCAATCTCCGGTGAAACTAAGATTTTTTATAACTTAGATTAGTCCAAGAGTTTAGTAAAACTCAAGTAGCTTAGCGACCGTTACAGTAATGTTAAGTAGTTTACTATAGTTATCTGAAAGTGATATAACTTCCAAACACCGCAATTCATATCGCTAATGTTAGAAATTGTGGGTCCAATTAAATATAAGACTGATTCAATAGCCTATTTAGACAGTTGAAATCGTTTAAAAAAATATCTTCTGTGTACAAAGTTATTTAGTGGTTGAAGTTTTATCGTCGGTCTAATCGTCTGTCTCGATCAAATTCATTTAATTGAATTTGGAAAGAAATTGAATAATACAATAGAGCTTTGCTAGATAATAGATCCAACTTTACATTGTTTCCTACTTGAACGTAGATTTACTCATAATCACAGTTTGCCTGGCTATCATTGGTCGGTTAAGTTTACTGCCAGATGTAAAGGTTAACTATTCTAGTGCAACGGATAATTACTGAGTTTACTCAGGATTTAAATTATCGTAGTTTAAACTGGGATGGTGCAACCGGCCCTAGCAAGTTGTAATCTGATAATGTACAGCAAAGGATGGGGAATAAGTGAAACATACAAGCCATACCCTGAGACAACAATATACATACATTAAATCACTACTAAATTCAAATTTATACAATACTAAGCAACTCGGGAATGCCTCGCTATTGGTATATTTGAGAATGTATATGGATTTAATGAACACAATTGATAGTTTGATTTATATTATTGTATTTTATCGTTACAATCCAAAATCCTACGTAAAATCCTTGATGCTCCTTATTACGTCACAAATAAACTCATTCACAAAGACCTTAACATCCCATTCGTTGCAGATTTGACCCAAAACAGATATGCGTCTTTTCATTTCAAACTCCTTAACCATCCTAACCCATTAATTCTTAATCTTTCATCCTTAACAATCCCTGATAATCCTCCGAGGCGTCTGAAAAGAAGATGGCCACGGGACCTTCTAATTTAAATTAATGTTTGAAGTACCACTAATGGGTGGTTCCTTCCCAAGATTTTCAAGTGTATATGAAACATACTACATATTTACCTTTTCTATTATTTTGTACAGTTGTAAATTACATTAAATAAATAATTAAAAAAAAAAATTATTGTATTTAGTTAAACTAAACATATACGTATATATACTGTATCCCTATATAGTATACCCGGGATTTTTTCAAGCATATTATTATACAATACTCACTCACAATCTCCCTCCAGACATTTGTGGGGCCCGTAAACCAATGGGTGGCACTCACAAAAATAGGCGTGGGAGTAACGGACCCACCCTATGAAAACCACGTCAGGAAACGCGCGATGTATTAATATAATTATTTATATATATAATTAATTTATATTATATATAATAATATAACCGATGACATTCAATTTCAGCATCTTTGTGGACAAAAATTCAACCATTCTTCTATACATACAGATGAAATGATAAGACGGTAACTATGGTGACATAATTGATAACAACTAACTTCGCTGTATACAGCGTATAAATAAACTTGTACTTTATTAGCTGCAATATTATTAAGTTTATTGGAATCAAAAATGTTTTTTTTCTTATTCTTCGGAAAGAGACAAATCGTTTGTACAATAATAGTGAGAAAAACGCACGCCTTCTGAGCTAATACCAAAAACGCTTAATTTTGTCATAACTTTTTTTTTTACGTGTGAATTTTTTAAAATTTAAAACTCATACTTTTCAGTGCAATGGTACTTAATTATATTAAGGGCATTAAATCTACGTTAATAAATCGAAGTAAAATTTTTCTTATTTTTGATTTCTTTAAAAAATGGTACTTAGTTGAGACGACGCTAAAAACTAATATGAAATGCTCTTTTCTAAAAAAAAATTTAGCTGACCTATTTTACCCCGAGGCACATTAGGTTTTTGTAATTTTTGGTAAATATAATATAGTTGTATAGAATTAGTAATACTTTTTTCTTATTCCTCGGAAAGAGACAAATCGATTAGTGTACAATAACGGTGAAAAAACGCGTGCTTTCTCAGCGAAAAAACCAAAAACGCTCAATTTTGTACATAACTTTTTTTTCTACTCGAGAATTCGGGGATTTCATTAGCTTTAAACCTTCCCACGGCGAAAGGGAAAGGGAAAAGCCATTCCATGGCGTAGCCTTTGGCTGTAGCTGGACTGTACCACCTTAACTGGACTCATACTAACACCTTATAAAGCCACAAGGCAATCAAAGGGAGAAGACTCAGTAAAAGCATATATAATACATTTCATTTATTATATAAGTATGATGTACTAATTTATTTTAATGAAGGGTGCGAAAAAAAGGGAACATTTTGAAAAATTACCGACTTACATCACGAAAATCGATCCAGTAATTCAAAAGCAGAGTTGGGCAAAAAGTATTCGATTGACGAGAGACGAATAAATTTGTATTCGATTGACGAAAGACGAATACTTGTTTATTCGAATAAAAATTCGACTAAACAATCTGAATACTTTTGTTTTCAAATATTTGAAATATTATTTCAATCGAATAAAAAATTAGTTGAATTCAAAATGATACGAATACAAAATTAGTCGAATATAATATTACTGCATTGTAATAATTCAAAGAAGTAATTTCTTCATAACTGATTATTTTAGTAGAAAATTCACGAATAAAAAAGTATTCGGACGGTTATTCGATTTGTTTTGCTGGAATATTTGATTATTCGTGTAAAATAATGACGAATACAAAAGTATTCGGAAGGTTAATCATATGTTTTTGTAAAAATAATTGATTATTCTAGTAGAATATTCACGAATACAAAAGTAGTCAGATGGTTAATCATATGTTTTTGTAGGAATAATTGAGTATTCTAGTAGAAAATTCACGGATAAAAAAGTGTTCGGATGGTTAATCATATTTTTTGTACGAATAACTGATTATTCTAATAGAAAATTAACGAATAAAAAAGTATTCGTCTCTCGTCAATCGAATAATATTTACCCAACTCTGTTTATTGTTGCCCAAAAGTTTATTGTGTACAAAGACGAAACCATTTCCATATATATGTATATAGATAACTCTATACAGATGTTTTATTTATTTATCTATCGATATTTCTAAATGATTTATTATGATATCTATATAACGTATACATAAATGATTAGTATCTGTCTAAAATTAATTTTAGGTCTTTTTTTAAGGTTTTTCGTCTCTAAATCCTTAACAGTGAATTCGGCGACTAACCATTACCATGACATAGCAATAATACTGTCGAGTGTTGTGACCGTAAACCACTCCAATAGCTGCTCTGAAGTACACATTCACCCACAGTAGGTTGTTCACAACCATAACACTTGGTTCAATTATTATTATTATGGTACTCGTTAGATGCAGAATGTATTCCATTAAAGTAGTCGGCCCATCAAAATCGAAAGTATTATCTAAAAAATTATCCAATATTGTAAATCTGCATTTTAAAAAACCTTTAGCATTTCTTTTTTTTAGTTATCCTCTATCTAGCCATTACTGACATCGTAGGGAGATATTATAACCGCAAATTTTGACTTATCCTTAGTTATATGTTTATCGTTTATAGTTGCCCACGCTCAGCGGAGAAGGGGGTGAGTAAAAGGGAAAAAAATATATAATCGCAAAAGGAAAAAAAAGGACAAAACAATCAAGAATAAATTACTCCTTAGGCGCCACGTTATTTTTTTCTTGGAAATAACGAAAACCCCGAATCATTATGCCCACAATATAACTAAAATATACCACTATATAAACAATTGTTGAATTATGACCACTGGCGAATACCTTTACATATAGATAACAGAAAACCTAGGGGTGTTACCTACCCACCTGTTGAACTATCGTAATATTCCGTGAACAACAACAAAAAAAACATAAGTAAATTAACAAGTTGAAAGCAGAGAAAGAACAGCAGAACTATATGTACAAAAGTTTAATAATAATAAGAAATTTATATACAGAGAATGAAAAAGGAAAAAAAAAGAATTCTTATCAATTAATAAAACAATTAAAACTTATAGGTTGACTTAACATTAACTTAAATGCTTAACCTTAATAACAATATTTACATTATTATCCAAAAGAGTATAAAAGTGGATATAAAATAAAAAACAAAATAAAATTTAGTTCAATCCCCTCGTGGTCCTGGCCGAACATAAGGTTGTCCGATATTTCCTTTCCGGTCACCGTCTCACCACTCCAGAATTATATGAATGTAATCTCTAATGATGTGATGCCGCAACTCTCCTATCCAGGACGTGCTGAAGATTCGTTGCTACGCATTCCACCATATCTCCACTTCTAGTGTTAATGATCGTCTATTGAAGTAAAACACCATAATTTTGAAAAACAAAACATATATGACAACATTTCTCATATGGTGATATTCCGGTTCAAACAGTAAAGACAGAGGACCTTTAAACTATTACCACTTCACAATCGTAACGTGTTCCAAAATCAAACTGTTGCCTTCACAAAACCAAAACCCACTCATCTGAACATACCTTTTCCAAAATCAAACTGTCGCCTTCCCAAAAACAAAACCCACTCGTCAGAAAATATCGCTCGTGTTTTTTTTTTCCATGACAACCGCAACACCTCTTGTCTACACAGATCTTGCCAGTGTTTTTATTTCACCATGGCAACCGTAACAATATCATATAGGTAACCGACCTATTCTAACCAGAGTGAGAAGCTGTAACGTTTTCAAAATTCCACTAAATACAATTCAACCCACCCAGGCAGGAATAGAACCGGCGCCGCAAAGTGGTAGAAATTATGAAAAACCCTCCAAAATGAAACGTGCTTAATCATATGATGAGTGTGGTTTCTTACACTCAAATACCAATAAACGAATTGACCGTAATTATTACTCCCATTAAACAATATTTGCGAGTAGTAGGCCTTATCTTTTTCGGTAATTGGAAAAAAGTGGGTTTTTACTGGTTATTGTTATTTTGTTTTTAACTATCCAGCAAAAAATATTTCGGCCAAGTCAATACCAACGAAAGTTAGAGAACAAATGTAGTTTTATCAAAAGTAGATTTGTTTCTTGAAATATTTTTTTTAAATTTCTACAGCCGCTTCCAATTTAATAATAGAAAAAGTCGTTTTTGCACATTTTTGATGGACCAGAAAAATGAGCTTTATTTACCTTTGAGATGAGACTACTATACCATAAAAGTGTACTTATTGAAATGAAATGAAATGAAAAAATAATTTTACTCTGAGACAGTCCCCTGTTATATCCCCTAAGAATAAATACATGGTTTATACATAATGATTTTTGTCTGGCAAGCATATAAACGTTTCCAGTAAGCAAAATGAAATTACATCGAGATCTTGGCTTAACTACTATTTATAATGTTAATCAATATATGCTTAACTGTATTGTTTACAATGATGCGGAGGTTTGGTTATGCAATAAGTGAAGGACTAGGTGTTGTTTAAAGGAATGAATGGATATGATGGAGAGAGTTCGCGAAGGAGATTGCACGTATGACGAAGGATTTGCTGAAGAAGGTGGTTCTATAGGAGGGCATATATAAATCAGTCGGTTGGTATCTGGTGTTTAATGAGTGGATGGAAGAACGAAGAGTGAGGAGATCAAGGATGGAGGTAGGTTTTTTTATTTTAAGACAGGAATAGGAAAACACCAAGGAGGTATTGCCTTCGAGAGGTTGGATAGAGCCAACCAGCGGGAGACTCGAGAGTGCCTAGGTAACCCAAAGATAAATCTTACAAAGCAATTCATGAGTCTCTTCTGTCTCAACTCTAGTCCTGCAGATACCCTTTCATAGACCAAGGAACCGCAGTCGAAGTGGGGGAAGACTAGAGAGAGAGGATACTAGGAGCTGTCGGGTTTTCTGAAGAATGGAATTACGAAATCTTTGGAATTGTTTGAGTACAGTTATGGGTTTTCGTGTGGTTTGGGTAATATGATTATTCCCGGAGAGGTGTTGGACGAAGGTGACTCCAAGGTTTTTTATTGTAGAATAGAGGTGAATCGGTTGGTCCTTAAGGAAGGGTAGTTGATAGTAAGGGAGGGAATGAAGGAGGCGCTTGGAACCAATAAGGAGCAACTATACTGGATAAGTTACGTTGCCGTAATAAAACGTAAGAAGACATGAGCCTTCTAGGAAGGTGTAAACAAACAAAAGGGGAGAACAATAATCAAATTAATTACTATGAATCATAATAACGTTTGATTTATAGAAAAAAATAATTTTAATGATGAAAAAATAAAGATTTATATTTTTACATCTTAAAATATTATTAAAAAAGAAACATTCGATTTAATTCAATTCCCCTGAATAACACAGGAACCCATGACAATTACAGAATATTTATACAATTTAAAGTCCTTTGTACAAAAACAGTAAGTTCCCTCCACCGGGTGCGACCACAGACCCGAGATATCTTGAGAAATATCTATTTCAAAACGCTCCTTAGCGTGTGAAACACACAACTCATTTCAGCTTCTGAATTATACTATATCTCCTGTCGTCCCTTCATTTATTACTTACCCTAATAATTTTCTTTAAAAAATCCTCACTTCTATTAGAGATAATAGAAAGAACCATTTATGATAAAATGTAATAAAAAGGTAATACCACTTTATAACATGAAATAATTGATTCCACTTTAATGTAAAATTGAAAACCAAATTGAAAATGGCGCTCCCCCCTCCGACATTCCCCTCGAGTATTTATTAACTTTTTAAGAGATTCATTTCGCTGGCCCTAGTTGCTATATTCTTCTTCTAGTAGGCCGCCCATTTCAATCTTCTCAGTGTAATTATATTTACTGGCTAGAGGTCTCTCTCGCCCCTTCCTTCCTTCCCTCTTTTTCGTTGAAGAGAAGACTTAAAAAATTTTCGGATTCGTTCATATGAATATTCATACAGTTTAAACTAGAGAGAAAAATACATAACCATCAAATTAAAATATAATATATACATATATACATACCGTACATAACAATGGTTCATTCATGAATAAGGGTCGTATCCATGGATATTTTAGATATTAGTTTTAACTATAGCTAATTTTTAACAATTTTTGGTTAGAAAATTATCAAATGAAGGTAATGATATTTCGAGCTCAAAAATGTTTTAACTTACCTGTTTTCTGTACTACATGAATAAGCCAATCACGCCATTAGTAACGACCAGAACAGGTTTTGGGATATGATTATAATCGCAGATTCTGAAACAAATATTAATTTATAAAAATAAATAATTTTTTTTATCATTTATTTTGTATAATTCTTACCTCTACAATATTATATTTTATCTTCTATTAATATAAACTAATATCTACTTAATTTATTTTTATTTATATTATGAAGTTTGTTGATTATTTGTTTTATTTTTATGTTTCTCTGAATTAAAGTTGTTATCTCGTTTTGTTTATTTGTGAATCATTACCGATTCTTCCCCCCTCTCCCCCTCCCCGACCACTTCTCATACCTCTCAGTCAACTATCAGCACCCTCATTGTTAAAATAAAACATTGCAAAATGTTATGTATGTAGTATGTTGACTTATGCATTACACAACATTCATTTACCAAAATACTTTGAGTAGAATGTTACATGAATGCAAAACCTCCCCATAGTAGATATTTCATATGAAGGTAAATAAAAATAAAAACTGGCTCTTGCCATAGCAGCGATGGAAACAGGAAAACATTTATCTAAAAATTCAGTTTATTTATGTATATCTCGGCACTCTCTATTACCTATCTATGTCCAATATTATATATATATATATATATATATATGCTTCTTGTAACAGGTTTTTTATTATATTTTCCTTTGAATCTATGTGTTAGTCTTATTCTCGTAAAATGTAACTATTTGTTTGTTTTTGGTAAACTGATCTACTGCTGTGATTATAAATGATGGTCTGATCTCACATTGCCGTCTAGTATTGAATTTGTTTAGCGGGTCACTGAAGAGGATCTAGGAGGGTGAATTCCGGAGAGCGAATTTGTTAATTGGGTGAATTAAGAAAATTATGAAATGGTGAAATTGGAGGAGCAGAAATGGGAAAGAAAAAAGGAATGAATTGAAACATTTGTATTAGGTGTATAGACCGAAAATGATTGTAATAGGAAACTGTAGAAAAAAAAAAATTGTTTTCTTTATATCTTATTAAACCATGTATGTGTAATTTTTATATATCCGATTACGGATTGATGTATGCTATATGCATATGTATGTAAGTACGGGAAATAGTAGTCTGAAATAGAAATAGAAATAGAAATCTGATGTATTTAGATGAATAAAGTATTTCTCTCTCTCTCTCTCAAGATAAGAAGAATTATTTGTTTCACCAAATGAGTAAACTAGTTGTTTTATTTATTTAATTTTAGTAATTTTTAACAATTTTTGAAAATTTAAAAATAATTTCAAAAATATAAAAGTGTGATATTTTTTTATGTAATTAAAACTAAAACACTTAACTATAATTTTTCAGCGTTTGATTATTTTATAATTAAAATCATCCCTCCTGCGGACTCATTAAGAACCCAACAAATTAAAATTCTCTGCAAGCAAATTATTACCCTAATCTTTCTCTCCGCCTCAAATTAGTGATCTACAAAAGTGTGCTCCCTGCTCTACGGAGTACCCATGCTAACCAACATAGCACCTTCAGTGGCCAAGAGGCTCCAACAGTTTCAGAGCGGTATACTGAGGCGTGTACTGAGATATACATCAGTTCAAGAAGCAAAGCAGGACCACATCCATACGACATTCGAATTACCGACGGTGAGATAATTTATATCGAGAAGACAGATCAAATGTTTTGACAGCCTCCAGTACTGTACGGGCCCATTATTTAGGACACTGACACCGACAGGACGGCCACAAAGGTAGCAGACACACACGTAAGGACTCAGATTCGATTGAGTGGCATTTATCTCAATAAGGCAGTATGTACAATTACTAGTCAAAATTGATGAGTCTGCCAAGTATAGGTAGGGGGAATAAAAAATGATGGCTGTTTGAAGGCGATAAAAAAATTTAATTTTTCATTTGGAGCTCTATATCTTAAAAAGTAGGAACAACAGAAAAAAAAAAAAAAGAGAACGTCATTTAAAGATGAGCAAATTTGCTAAAATATGAGCCCTAAAAGAGTTCTTTACGTTGGACAGTTCTCGAGATATAGCTTTTTAAAAAGCAACATTTCATAAAAATGTATGGGACGTACTGAAAGATCAGTAGTTAGTGAATTTATTTTGAAAAATCTTTATCTCAAAATCATTTGACGTATAGTTCTCTATTAGCACTCAAATTAAAGCGAGTTTAATGAGCTATAAAGTAGTTTATGGTGTTTATCTTCGTAGGAGTAATAGTTTTCATGAAATTTGCTAATTTATTTAAATTGATTTCTAGTTGTTCGGACAAATTTTTATTTGCCACATTTATATTCATATGTGAATATCATAAAAACTACTATCCCTACGAAGACAAGTGTCTGTCATAAACTACTTTATAGTGAGTTACATTTCCTTTATTTTGAGTGTTGGCAGACATATGTGCGTCTTATGGATCTAGAGATATATTTTTTCAAAAATCCAACATTTTATACGAACAAATAGAAATTAATATTTTGTGAGTTTATTTCGTCAAATATCATAAAAACTACTAGTCCTACAAAGATAAACATTATTAACTATTTTTTAGTAAATTTAACTAGCTTTAATTTGAGCGCTGGCAGACATCTGTACGTCAAATGGTTTCTGAAATGAAGTTTTTCATAAATCTAACTTATTGTCGGAACAACTGTAAATCAATTTATTTTAGCATATATCATGAAAACTACTATTCCTACGAAGGTAAAGGTCATAAACTTCTCTATAGTCCATTATAATTTGATTGCTAATAGACATCTGTACGTCACAAAGTTCCTGAGATATAGATTTCTCAAAATAAATTAACTAACTACTAATCTTTCAGTAGATTTTTAAGAAATTTTGCTTTTTAAAAATCTATATCTCGAGAACTATTTGACGTAAATAGCTCTTTTAGGGCTAATATTTCAGCAAATTTACTATTCTTTAAATAATGTGCTTTTAGGTTTTCTAATGTTGTTTTTTAAGATACAGAGGTATAGACCTCCGAATGAAAAATTTGTGTTTTTAAGGTTTTGAAACCCGCCATTTTTTATTCCCCCAACCTATACTTGGCAGATTCATCAATTTTGACTATTAATTATACATAGTTTTCATTAAAGTAATTTAAAATTGGAGTGAGATAACTACCTTTTTTTCTCCCCGGCTCTTATACTATGACTGGTCCATGTGGGAAATGAACCCGCAAGCGTTCTAAATCTCTTACTGCTCGGACACTTGTCCCAATGTGCTCGGCTATCAAGCCCACATACTTATTTATACTCATATTCGTGTTCGCAAATAATTAATAAAAATTTAAATTAATATAAAAAGGATAGGAAAGATATTTAAAATTTAAATAAAGAGGGTAAGAAGAGAAAAATTTGATTATTTATTAAAAAAATTAATAGGAAACCAGTAGTTAGAGTAGAAATAATACCCAAAATGATATAAAATTTCTAATAAGAAATATATCCAATGAAAAAAAAATCAAAATTTAATTTAAATTATTTCCTAATGCAGTAAAACAATTTCTTCTAATTTTTAAAACTGTAAACTTAAATAAAAATTAACATAATTTTAAAAAAGAAGAGGTTAATTGCGAAGTAAATAAGCGGGAGGAGGGAGCTGTGAAAATGTAAGCTCCATTCCGTAGCACCGGGCGGGTCGATGTAGGTAAGTGACGTCAACGATCAGTGTGACGTCATGCCTGGTGACGTTGGTTCAGCGAAGTTTAAACGCCTGTATCCAGAAATAGTTTCACACCGTTCAGTTTAAACAACTTTAACGGCCATGTCGAAATATATTACCAATAAACTTATACGATAACGATAATAAAATAAAAATCGTAAAGTTTTTTTTAATTTTATTTGATGACCACGTTTTTATGACTCCGGGACAATGGTTATGTAGGCTGCAATATCTGGAATGACAATAGATATGTAGGTTTTAAAGTCCAAAAGTTTGGTTTATTTTTTTGTTTACTTTTCAATTTAATTTTTTTTTTTTTGTTAACTATAAGTTCCTATAAAACAAAGAGCTTTCTAGAAGACCTAAGAGGATATAGCGATCTTGGCGTAAAATATTATTTTGGACTCCCCGAATATCATACCTCATCACTAGCTCTAATATTATTCGTTTGTTTTGATATTATTTTTTGGTTTTTGCGTAGGTTTTTAGCCAATTCATTTTGTGTGTATTAACTTATTAATTCATGTATATGTGTTTTAAATTTATGTATTAGTTCTTTTTAATTAATTTTTTTTTCTGTTGTGATTGTTTCATTTCGGCCTTTTTTATACATTACTATTTATTGATGATTTCTGTTAAAATGCATAATTGATTAAACGTGTCCCGCGGATCACTGAAGGAGTGAAATAGAGTGTTATCGGAGTGTATTGAACGAATCGGAAAATTGTTATTTGGCTTTGGGCGAAAAGAAGGAGGAAAACAAATACACTGTAAGATCGCTCATTGCCCTTATGTAATAAAATTATTAACGGAATATAGTCCGGGTGCGCTCAAGTAGTGATTAAACTAATTATATTTCGCCAACGATTCGCTCTGACTTCCAGTCTGAAAGCCATCATGAAGCCCTGCAACGTGGGGCGAAACGTTGGCTCAAAATAAATAGTTTAATCACTACTTGAGTTTTTATTTGACCGCTCTCGGACCATCATGCTTTTTTGAAAACAAATTTATGTCAGGGAAAAAAATTGTAAAGACAGATAAAAAAAAATATTTTTGAAGTGTATTATATTTATTTTATTGATAATTAGTGTTTGAAAAATGGAAAATGTTAATGTATTGTAGTGCATATGTGTTCACATATGGATTGATGAGTACGCTGTGTGTTATGGCAATCCAATGAATTTGGGCAGCAGAGCCAAATAAAGTATTTTTTTCTCTGTTAACTATAAATTTATTTTCATTTTTTTTTAACTTTACGTTATTTTGTATTTTGTAATTCAAATTTATTTAACTATTCACGTGAATTATGGACAAAGAGATTTGTTGTGTATATATACATCGTTGTTATGTGGCATCTATATGCATCGGTAATACCAAGCGCAGCAGGCTAAGGGTCCGTCTACGAGGCTTTAACCCACCGGCTTACCGCTTATTCAAGCTGCTCGATTTTTGGGGTACCGTTTCGGGTGTGACCCTCACCCACCCAATTTCTACCAGGCCTTCACAATCTGGATGACGGCGGATATCTCTAAAGCGATTTGGTAGACGTATTTTTCGTTCGATACGCAACTTGAACTTCAGTGAAGACTAAAATGACTTTATTCTTACATATTTACAAATACTACATAGTTATATGGTTACAGATATCTCTCTGTAACTGTAACTGTCTTAGCTATTTTTTTTTTTTTTTTTTTTTTTTTCTTACCTCCTAAAAATTTTATTTATTTAATACATTTACAATATATAGGACTTACAACTAAGTATTATATATACAATTTATTTACAATTTTATCTTCCTTTGCCTTGTGGCATTATAAGATGAGGAAGCTGGGTCCGCTGAAGGCGGTTTATACATGTGGGGCTATATAGCCAGGGGCTAACAAAGAATGGGGAGGGGCCATTCCGGCTGGTTGTGAACTGTCTTAGCTATCTAGTGCTAGGAAATATATATGTACACTTGAGAAGAGGGGGTAGGAAGAATAATGAAATAGGAGAAGGGGTTTGGACCAATCAGATAATTTTAGGAAACTAGGCGGGGCCTAGAGAGCCTATGAAATTAGAAATAAATATCTGGGAGGGGAGAAAAGGCGTGTCTTGGAAGAGAGCATCGGGTTCTTTCCAAGAATATGAATTATTACCCTGGTAAGGTTTGGGTCTGCGATGGGCTTGTCAGAACTGACTTACAAGTGTTAAACATAAAATAATTAGACAGATGCCATTCTAAGATGACAGCTTATACCTGCCTAAGATGTGCCAGATGTCTATAGTTTATACTGATGGTTTACTTATAATAATAGCTGTTAAATACTATAGCGTTTGTTAACTCGGGCACATCGAAAACCATCCATTCTCCCAGCGACTGTGAGTGACTTTTTTATTTGACAAAATCTCGAGCTTTCCTTTTGGTTTTAAATCATTATACTATTAAAGAGTTAATTATTTCAGAGAAAATATTATATTGGTTATATTATTTTATAACAAATTTATTTTTTGTAATAATAATAGCGTATATTTTATTTCTTTATATTTTAACATTATGAAATTTGTATATCATTTTGAAGTATATTTTCTTTATTATTTCATTATTTTGATTTTTTGTGAGATTTTTATTTTCAGATATTCCGTATATTTTGAACCCGAACCAGCGATTACATTATTACTCTAGAGAAGAGATTTGTAGCTTTATTTACGAAGAGCCCCTCACACCCTACAGGTGATTCTATAAAAAAAAAAAAAAAAAAAAAAAAAAAAAAAAGTACACTTCTGCATTCCGAACCATTGGGGCAGTGTTTCCCAACCCACAGAAGTTTGCGGACCACTAAGCCAGAAATTGAAGTGTGGTTTAACCACCACTCCCCACTTATGGAAAAGTAGGGCCCCGCTAGGAATATATTATTTGATTTAGGTAGCTTAGACTGCATTTTGAGTCTTTTTTTACAGAGTGCTTACAAGTAAAAAACTTTCAGTTAGCACCCAAATATTAGGAAAGATATTTAATGAAAATGTTCTTACAAAACTAAATGTTTCCAGACCCTCCGGTTGGGAACCACCGTTCTATATATACCTCTTAACTAAAACCACTTTCAACCAAAACTTGAAAACCAAATTTACAAATAAAATTTGAATTTAAAATTTTTGAAACCATTTCCGTGGCAAAAAAAAAAAACCACATTCACAACAACGGTAAAATTCACTTCATAAAATTTATTAAAACTGAATAACAATCAAATTTTAAAAGAGAAGAAGGTGGTTGGGGAAGCGGTCAGTGAAGGACACAAATAATTAAAAACCTATTTATTAGTGCTACCATAAAAAAAACAAGATAAAAACCATAATGATTAAATAGAAGTACAGATAAACCAGAAACATAAAATGATAACAGATAGTACAGGCAGGTACAAGAGTAATACTGAACAAAATGATAAGAATATTGAAACTATAAATAATAATAATTTAAAGGGAATATAGTAACATTAAAATTAAGAATGAAAGTAGAAAATAAAATAGATATGAAAATATTATCTAGATTAATAGACAATCGTTTCTCTTTCTTATTTTAATAAAATAGGTATCCAAATTAAGTCTCAAGACACTCTTTATGATTTAATTAAAAGTTCAACGTTTCGGGCAATTTGGCCATCCTTATGTACAATCTTAAATATAATTTACACTCACTTCAATAATTTAAAAACTATTCGCAGGATATTCTGCCCAGGTCATTAATTTCAGTCAAAATAGCCCCATTTTATTCCTTTTCCATTAAACTTTAAAACTTTTAATTACAGATTAACTTATCATTTGCTTATTAAAGTGAGATATGAAAGTAATAATATTGTTAAGTTAATCTATAATTAAATGTTTTAAAATTCAATGGAAAAGGGATAAAATGGGGTGATTTTGACTAAAATTAATGACCTGGGGCAAACAGCCTACAAAAGGTTTTTAAAATTTTATGTGAGGTGTCAATTAATATTCAAGATTGTCTTTGAGTCCTTTTTCGATGGCCAAATTGGTCGAAATGTTGAACTTAATAAAGAATGTATTTGAAATAAACAATAAATTTAGGAAATCATAAATAATAATATGCGGCTTCGTAGATATATCTTCATCAAAACATGGATATTTTGTCTGGAGTACACTGAACAGGCGCCAAGGTATACTATTTCGCATAACGAACTACACTCAATTGAATAATACTGTGCGAGGGATAGTTTGTAGAGTATTTATTCCAATAAAACAATTTTAGAATATAATTTTTTTTTAATCTTAATTTAAATTTATAACTGTACATAATAATACATCCAGGAAATTTGATGTAAAGTTTATAATGGAGTGACAGAAGCATGTAGAGAAACTACCCACTGGTAGCATTCTAATAACGGTTTTACATTAGGTTTCGCGGCCATCTTATTTTGAGGCACCTCGGAGGAGAGGAAGGGAAGAGGAAGCAAAGTTAGAAACTAGTGGGTTTGGATGGTTAGGGAATTTACAGTGAAAGGAATGGTACCTGGTTCGGGCTAGATCGGTTATATATGGAACATTAAGGTCTTTATGTACGATTTTATTCGTGACAAAGTAAGGAGCTTTGAGGATTTTACGAGGGACTTTGGATTGTAAGGATTGGATACGGGAAGAATTCAAAGGTTTAGTGGAGTCCCAAAGCTCAATCACGTATTTCCAGATAGGCCTTATTATTGTAAGTCTTTTATAATGAATTGGAAGTTTAGACCGGTATGCTAGTCTGTAATAGTCGGAATCTACGTGGTTTCCTGTCATTTTAGCCTTGTTGTAAGAGCAACATTATTGAAGTATAGTGTAGGACAGTCGGTAGGTTTACGACGAAGAGTAAAGGTGATTTGATGGGATTTATTTTTATCCTTCAATTTCAGCACCATTCTTCGAGGGCTATGATGTAGTATTAAGGGTTCGGGAAGCAATCAAAGGGTTTAACTGCGAGCACACATATGCCACCACCATACGTGGTGTTAGGATTAGTTGGGATGTCGGCTGTATAGACAGTATAGAGAATGGGTCCGAAGATACTTGAGGAACACCAGCGAACCATTATTCCATCGAAGGCGAGGTCTTCCTCTGCGTCATGTTCCATGAAGTACATTTGTCACTATTTTCTTTGGCAGATCACTCTCAGCCATCTGAGCAACATGCCCTCCCCACCTCAATCTACTGAGCCTCACAAACAGGACAACGTCTGGTTCCTTATATAAAACTTTGAGCTCCTGGTTTGTTCGACGTCTCCATAAGTGGTCAACCTTGACAGTAAGTTTTGCTCACCAGCCTTGGAGATAGTCCACGTTTCCGAGCCATAGAAGAAGTGGTCGAATAATTGTCTTGAAACTGAATTAATATTTTACTATTTTATGACAATGTCGCCTAAGGAACAAGAAACTCTTAGGGCTTTGTTTCTTGAACAGAATATAAAATTTTGAAGATGATCGGATACACGGGGGGGGGGGGATGCATACTCCAGCAATGCTCCCAGACATCAATAAAGTGTTATCTCGATAATCCGAACTTCGGTACCTCGAACACTCCAGTAATCCGATATGGCGTAAAAAAAAACTTCCTTTTCTTACTATACATTATAGTAGCCTTCGGGGGCGGTACAACGATTATAGTGGTCATACAATTTTTCGATACCAATTTTATAGTATGATTTGTCTTTAGCCTCAAAATAGGCCTCAGTTCGGTGATTACTCCTTCATCAGCACTAAATTTCTTTCCAGCGAGCATTCTCTGCAGGTCTGAGAACAGGAAAAAGTCGCTGGTGGCCAGATCTTTAGAATACGGTGAATACGGAAGCAATTCAAAGCCCAACTCATGAAATTTTGCCATCGTTTTCTTTGATTTGTGACACGGTGTATTTTCTTGCTGAAACAGCACTTTCTTCTTCTACAAATGGGGCCATTTTTCCGCTATTCGTCCTTCAAACGCTCTTAGGGCTTTGTTTCTTGAACAGAATATAAAATTTTGAAGATGATCGGATACACGGGGGGGAGGGGGATGCTTACTCCAGCAATGCTCTCAGACATCAATAAAGTGTTATCTCGATAATCCGAACTTCGGTACCTCGAACACTCCAGTAATCCGAAATGGCGTAAAAAAAAACTTCGTTTTCATGAGAAAGCTCAGCAGGCAATAATATTTTTGTTTTCAAATAAAAGTGTACATGTTTTAAGGACATTTTTAACTTCTCGATCATTAGGAAACTTGTAATCACCGCGAAAATCGAAACTTCCATGCTATCATCCAGTGTATCTTATAGTAGTGCCCGCTGGTCTGTTACTCTAAAAGGTTTTTATATCCTATTCTTTTTGAAACGTTTTAAAATAAAAATAATTTAAGTAATGTTTTATTCCAAGACATTTTTCATTTAAAGTTTTCAATAATTTTTATTGAGTAATCTTTTACATATTTTCGATATCGGGTAATGTAATTCCTATGGAAGTGTTCATATTATATTTTATTGGAATTAGAAATACGTAACATCTATTGTATAAATCATTTGATTCTATAAAACTAATTTAATTAATAGTATAGAAATCTGCATAATACAAATTTTGTTGGAGAACTTTTTTTTTCTCATGTTTTAAATAAATCCATACAAAGACTTTTTTTTATTTATAATTTTTTTCATAAATAAATAGTTTTATAATTTTAAGAAACTAAATTATCACTTAGCATTACTGAGTGTAAGCATAAATTATACGAAAGTGCAGAATGCAATCGTGCTGCGAAGGATAAGCAATTAACACATTCTATAAGCATTGCCGCCATTAAACGAAGAAAGCCCTAAAATGAGTTGTAGCAAAAAGAAAAAGCTATGAGAATTTAAGTCATGTCCTGTCTCAGAGGGTCGGAGTAGTATATGAGGTGTGGCAGAAAAGTAATGAGACTGATTTTTTAATTACCAAAGTTTTTTTTTTTAAACATCAATGTATCCCCTTCAAAGTGTTTCCCTTGGGCGGGTAAACACTGATAAGAGACGTTGTTCCCACTGTTGGTAGCAGTTGGTATGGTCTTCAGCATGCTCGTTACACTCTTTTGGATGTTTTTCAAAGTCCCGAAGTGATAGCTCATTCGAGCTTTCTTTGGTCGAGGAGAGTTTGCAGTGTGCCTCTTGATCAAGGTCGTATTCAAAAATCCATGATTCATCACCTGTGATCACACGGCTAAAGAAATCTTGCTCATTAGCGATTCTTTCAAAATCAATAAACTTGTTTTTTCGAATGTCCTGCTGAATTGTGAGGTTTTTCGGCACCATTTTTGAACAGACCTTTCCGCATGTGCAAATGATCAGTTAAAATTTGGTGAACGGTAAATATGTTCAAAATTAGTGAGTTCACTCAACATTCTTAATGTTAAACGACTGTCTGAGTGTCCACACGTTCGATGTTGAAGACCTTCCTGAACGGTGTACATCTTCAATGTGTTCTCTGCCTTCCAAAAATGATTTGTGCCAGCGAAACTTGAGCTCGGGATAAAGAATGTTTCCTATAGGCCTATTTTAACTCGTCAAACATTCCACTTGCCGATTCTCCAAGCATTCACTAATAACAGTCACAAAAATCACGTCGTTAACGGAAGGAGTTGAAACTCTTACTGATCTACGGCAAGGTACTGATACAGTGCTCTATCAAGGACAACAGCGCAGGGTTACCAGATCGCTAGTAGTATTGCTAGTTTCATTACCTTTCTGCCACACCTCGTATTCTTTCAGCAGAGTTATGTTTTTATCGCTGTAAGTTTGTGAAGTAGACATTTAAGCTATTTCTTTAAATATCCATATTATTAAAGACGGGTACTTATATATAAAGCCACAAGTAGTGTATAATAACTAATCTTTAAGTCACTACAGAACTGTAGCAATTTTTTATATGCAGTAAATTCAAAAACGTTCATATCAATAACAGGAATGTAAAATACTTCTAATAACGTTTTGCTTATTTTTGAAGGTGAGGGAGGGGGGGTTGATTATTTTTTGTAAGACATACTAATACTGGAAGTATAATGCGCTGATTCAAAACCGGCCACTGCAGATTGACATTTTTTTTTTCGAACCGGACCCTAGAAATGAATCTCGACGCTCCCACTCGGGTTAGAATAGGTTGGTAACCAATAGGGTAGCCACCTCGTACAATAACAATGACCAAGAAGAATAAAAAAAATCATATTGTGTAAGATCGATATGTTTATCTACGTATGAATGCGCCATGATAGTACATTTACCAGAAGAGAAGTATTTTACAAATACTCATGAACAATTTGATTGGTGATAAAATAAATGCGTATAATTCAATTACAACAAGAAAAATTAGTCAAAAATATAATGATTGAAATTAAGTGAAACTCTTCAGCGCTTTCAACGTTTCACTTATAAAGGAATTCCTCTAAGGCCTAAAATTCAGGTCGAAACGTTGGCACAAATAAATAAGTTATTTATTTTTGAATCTTTGCTGACAGCACCCCTACTGTCTTCCTCTCAGATATAAAAAATGGTAAAAGTAATAAATTAACTACAAATCAATGAACTCTTCTTAATTTAACATTAGGTTTAATTTTAGTACATTTTTTTTTTAATACAAAATAACCATAAAGTAGATGAATTTCTTCTAACTGAATGAATTCCATCAGAACATTAGCCATTCCTGATCGTTTCATGTGCGTGTTCGGCGCCGTATTTATCGATCATAGAAGAATAGAGAATTTTAAAAGAGCCTATCTGTGCTGAAAATAGTGATAAAATTCAAAAGCGAGCTCGTGAAAAATACTGTAAAAGCAAGACTTCTTTACACAAGTATATAGAAATGTCTAGCTACATTTATAACAGGAAAAGTTTATAAAGGTGCTCATTACTTTTGGTGGTTCTAAAATGATGGACAACTTTCAAGTCCTGCTTGAATAGTGAATTTATCAATAATATTATAGCGTCTATGTTGGTTAAAACAGTTGGGCTGAAAAGTTCGTAGGCTAACATAGAAAACAATTTTTTTTTTTTTTTTTTTAATTTGATTTTATTATACATTATAGTAGCCTTCGGGGGCGGTACAACGATTATAGTGGTCATACAATTTTTCGATACCACTCAAAATAGGCCTCAGTTCGGTGATTACTCCTTCATCAGCGCTAAATTTCCAGCGAGCATTCTCTGCAGGTCTGAGAACAGGAAAAAGTCGCTGAAGGCCAGATCTGGAGAATACGGTGGATGCGGAAGCAATTCAAAGCCCAACTCATGAAATTTTGCCATCGTTTTCTTTGATTTGTGACACGGTGTATTTTCTTGCTGAAACAGCACTTTCTTCTTCTTCAAATGGGGCCATTTTTCCGCTATTCGTCCTTCAAACGCTCCAATAACGCTATATTAATCTTTATCTTATTTGTGGTTAGGAGAGCCGCGGTCACATTAGTGAGATCGGATGACACACATCTTGCCTCCAGGGAGCTCACTATGTGTCCATGTCCAAAGTTATCAAAAGCACCAACCACCTCCAGAAAAACCACCGCGCATCTTTTCTCCTATATTTTGGGATGTTTTATGATCGCGTCGATGATTCTGGCGCTTACATGTGCTCCCGGCAGAACTTTGACTTTTGCTGAAGGTGACCTGCTTTCTCAATTCAGTATCCAGAACCTTTTCGATGATTCGGCGCACAATCGAGTATATCGTTATTGACCTCCCGGATGAGATACTTTTTGGGTCTCATTTTCCCTTATTACCAATAAGCGTATTAGCGTAGAGGCTCTGGTACATACCCCACCTTCAGCATGATCTCCGCAATATACTTAATGATGTATGTTTCATCGAAGTATTTTATTGTGCGGACCAACACACCATCCGACCCCGGCGAACAGATTGTCCTAGTTCAATTCTCTCGGCCCTCTGTTAGTCTGAACTGATATTTCCTATATTCATCAATAATTTACCAACAGATACCGAAACCTTTTCACCTGCATGGAGGATTCATTAGGAATCAATATAAAAAAATATATAATTGGTTTATAAATATACATGTAATGAGTAAAATACTAAAATAACGATTATAAAAAAAATATATAAATATGATAAATATAACTTTAAAATGGTTAATGATTAAATAAATAAATATATGCATACAAACATAGAATTATAGTTCATATAATTAAAACTATAAATAAATAGCAATAAAGAAACAAATATGACAATATTTTAAGATTGAGAGTCGGTAAGTTAAAATATATATACAAACATTAAAAACACACAAAATGATAAAAACATCAAGTGAGTTAAAAATGTATAAATAGGTTAAAAATTGACTAAAAAAATATGTTAGTCTCTAGGTTAAAATATATATACAAACATTTAAGATATAAATATGATTTTTAAAAAAACATAAAACTCGTTAAAACAGAATAAATAAGTTAATAATTGGAGAAGTTTGTCGGAGGGTGCGGTCAGCAAAGAACAACATAAATAAACAAAACCATATTTATTTATTATAATATTATAATAATTTATAAATTTATTTATTAATTATAAAATAAAAAAATATGGTTTTGTTTATTTATGTTGTTCTTTGCTGACTGCACCCCCCGACAAACTTCTCCAATCACTAATATACGGTCAACTATCTACACCTCATAAATAAGTTAATGATTGGTTAATATATCTGAGTCACTATGTAATAAGTCAAATTACAAAAAGAAAAAAATATATAATACCAGAAGATGGGGGTAACACCCCAAATAAAATTAAATATAGAGTATTAAATAATATTCTGAAATAAGTTTTTTCACCTCACCATCTTAATACATAATTTAATATTTATGTTCAAGAAATAAAGTATTTAAATAACACTTTAATTGACATGTTTATTTATGATACAGCTAGATTCTCACAAGACTCTTATGTAATTACAGCTAGATATGAACTGCAGACCATCCTTTACGATCTTCAAAATTATTTAAATACATATAAGTTCAGTATGGATAAGACAAAAAACAAAGCCAAAATCTTCAGACTAAGATATTCAGGGTTTCTTTTCCAACTACAAATAAATAACTGTCCCATATATTGGAATCCCCAAACAGAATCAATGAAATACCGAGGAATAATTTTAGATCTATTATATTGAATTTCAAATTAAAAGAAGCTTATCCCAGTCTAGTGATATAATTTCCAATTATCAATACAAAAATGTAAATTAGAACAAGAAAGCACAATTCTCCTATCACGTAATATTGCAACCATTATTAATGCATAGCTATGAAGTTTTTCAAACATATAAAAATAAAGTAATGAGCATATCTGTTAACTCTCTGTGGTTTATCAGAAACAGATAGTTATATGCTGCATCACAAAATAGTTTCAAGAGTTATCATAGAAAATTACCCTTCTGAGGAGAAGATGCTCGGGGATGTTGTCAGCAAAGATATACAAATAAACAAAACTTATTTATTTGAGCAGATGTTCTGACCTGAATTTTATGCTACATCAGGGTGACTTGGGTAGAGATGCAAGTGGTCCCCACCAAGTTTTGTTTATTCGTGTACTTTGCTGACCACACCCCGGACCATCTTATTCTCATATCAATTTATGATCAATTATTAAAAATTACTCTTAGTCGAACATGCAATCCCACACAGTATTGGCACGCTCTCCACTGCTATAAGACTCAAACTCAGACTTCTCCAAGATATGTTACAATTAAAATAATTTTATTTTACCAAGACTAATTAGTACCAGTTATATTATTGCTTTTAAATTATAAATTTATTTATTTTTCTTTGTAATGAAAGAAGGTGGTCCAGGAGGCAATAAAAAAAATTAGCTCAAAATAATAATAAAAAAAATAAAACGACTTATTATGCAAGTCAAAGTGTTTACTTAATGAAATAAGTAAACCCTACATTTTCCAGGAACTACTTCGTAAGTATAGTTTTCTCAGTTAACTATTATTTTCAGTTGACTAAAGATAAGTAAAAACTTTGTGATGAAAGAAATTTCTTGTATTTTTTAAGGTTACTACTATGCAGCATTAATGCTTTTAATTAAAATTTCTGGCTTCAAATTTACCTATTGCCGACTTTATAAATATACGAAAAGGTAAAAAATTACAGAGAGAGAAGAAATTTAATTGTGGATAATTCCAAAGTTTTGTTGCTTTTTTAAAACCACTGTAAACTAGGGTAGAACTATAGGTCATCAAATGAATGAAACTTTCACGAAATAAAAATTTCGTGTCATCTTATATTCCTAGTTCAAAATATTTTTTGTTTTTTATAATACTTGTATATAGAATCTTAATATCCCGGATAAAGTCCTGCAAAGAGGAGTGAGCCATGTTTTACTTAAAAGTAAATACTAGAAAAATCATCACCAAAATAAATATTTACGTACATGTACTAGCTTATACTTTAAGTAGATACTGGATTTGTCATCGGCCTAGAAGACATGATCCGACTTGTCTTCTCTGTAATCCCCATTAGGACTCTTCATTTGTATCAAAATGAACTTCTATTTTAATCTTTTTTTATGTGAAAGTGTAATTATAATATAATTATGTCACAGAGTCAAGAAGAAGTGTAGGCTTAATGTGTGAGCCAAAGAATTCTTTAAGTATAATTATTATCATCAAAAACCATGAAGTAGAGCCCCAGATTACTCAAAAAATGAAGAAATATTTCTATCTTTTGCCGAGAACTAAGAGCTCCATCTCTTGTATCTTCGAAATGACTTAGAAAATGATCAGAAAGGTAATCAACACTTTCACTTGAAAAAAGCAACAAAACTTTGGAATTATCCACAATTAAATTTCTTCTCTCTCAGTAATTTTTTACCTTTTCGTATATTTATAAAGTCAGCAATTGGTAAATTTGAAGCCAGTAATTTTAATTAAAAACATTAATGCTGCATAGTAGTAACCTTAAAAAAGTAAAAAAATTAAAAACTAGAAAGTTCTTTCATCACAAAGATTTTACTTATCTTTAGTCAACTGAAAATAAGAGTTAACTAAGAAAACTATACTTCCGAAGTAGTTCCTGGAAAATGAAAATATAGGGTTTACTTATTTCATTAAGTAAAAACTTTGACTTCACTAAACAGTGATATTTTATTTAAGTAGTTGTAAGTAAAGACTTATAAAACACAAAGAAAAAGCACAGGCTTATTTTTATTCAATTATGAGGTAGAGGTGAATCCTAATGTGAATAAGTCAAAACTTAATCATTGTCTGAAGCCAAATACCGTATTTACATCACTTTACTTTTGAGACAATTCCCTATATAATAAATCTTTCCTGAAGTTATAGGAGGCAAATTACCTCCATGGTCCCACACCACTGTTACTAGATATTTACACAGAACCTCGGATGAATTACTCTGGATAGTGATGAAAGCTTAATTTCTTATTATTAGAATAATATAAATTTGTCAGCAAAATTTGTATGAGATAGAATTTACTCTTATATAATCCCATATAATATATTCATATCATAACCTATTTAAGCATTCTATAGTCAACATATCAAAAAATCAAAAAAGGGAAGGGCTTCGTGCTCTACAACCTGAAGTCATCTTAACCCATATCCTCTTTTATCCCCCAGTGGAGCGGTCCTCCCTGTCCTTTGTACACCACGGCCAGCGGCTCCTGGGCCAATATTGTAACCCCCGCCTTCAGCGGACCAAGCCCCTTATAATGTCATGTGGCAAAGGAAGGGCACCAATTACGTATGTATATATTTAGAACTATATTAATATTGTTATTTATCTATTTAATAAAAGAGGTAAGAAGAAAAAAAAAATCAAAAAGTATTACTTTCTCCTTTCAGTACAACAAGCGCCCTCTCCCTGAAGTCTGTAGTAGAGTACGATAACAGACTAATGGGCAGTGTAGTGTACCTGGGCGTAACCCTTTACAGAAACCTGACACTAGTTCGCAACTCTCATAAGAAAATAAAGCTAATTAGGACCAAGACTTACAGGCTTAAACACCTCCTAACCTTTCTCTCTGCCTCACATTACTGATATACAAAAATATTCTCATACCAGCCCTTCTCTACGTTGCACCTATGTTGGCTAAAATAACATGCACAACAGCGAGGAAACTCCAACAGTTTCAGGGTAGTATCCTGAGAGGTATTGCAAAACATACTACTTTACAAAGAGTGAAAACTGACTACATCCATATGACACTTGGACTGTCAACAGTGACAGAATTCATCTCATAGATACACATAAAATTCTTTTCTAGCCTCCAATACAGCACTAAGCTACTATTCCAGACAACCACAAAGATGGCAAACACATATAAACAGTCTGACTCACCTGAGAACTTGCTTAATATTAAGTTAATAACTTACTGACTACAGGCATTAAGAAATCTGGTGAGCCCCGTCATTAGACAGCGGACTCAATCCATTTTCCAGGAATATCCCTTTCTTCATTCCCCTCTTATAGCGCATATGAAATGCAGTAAAAGAGATTTGCACTCATTATTGTTACCTACCACCATATATCAAACCCTATACACCCATGGGGCTTAGAAGAAAAAAAAAATGACAGTTCAAGTAGCATTATCATTGATCATTACTCCATAGTTCATGAAAATCTTATTAAAAAATCAATATTTCTACAAAATAGCGCTTACTATTATTTCTGACTGCTAATAGCGACCAAAATAAACACTACATTTGCTTTTCAAAGACAATAAATGAAATATAAAAAAATTATGATCTTTACATATCATGATTAGTAAAGACTGTGTTCTCTGATGATAAAAAATGACAAATTGATCATCATCATATTTTCAAAAATAATGAACATATACAGAAGTCAGAGTTGGGCAAATATTAGCTATAGATGAAATTAATAGCTAATACTGTCATGGATATGATATTTATTTATTAATGGTTCATCCATGAATAAGGGTCGTATCCTTGACAATTTTAGGTGTAGTTTTATCTATAGCTAATTTTTGCCCATCCCTGACAGAAATACTAGTATAAAATTTTAATTTTCTGTCTTTTATCAGTTGTAAAATATTTTATTAAATACCATGATACCCAATGCTCCGATATTCACTTCCACTGATAATACCTCAAACTTATCATTGCAAAGTTCTGGCATATTTCTCATAAATAACCTGTAGATAAAATCAAGAAAGTACTGTAGATAAATTCAAGAAGATAATTACTTCACAAAGTAGATATAAAACAATGTTGTCACTTAGCCACATCACAATTTTGCCACTCATTTTAACCACTAATGAAACAAAAAATACAACTAATTTAACAACGTAATACAACATGCAATAAAACATATGTACCATTACAACCCGTGAAGAGTTGGTACTTGGTGAGGATATACTCTTTTACAACAGTTGTGGAAGGAGGTGATTAGGTCAGAATTACACTCGACCACCGGTTTTACCTCTAATTAAGGGCATCCACTTTATAAAGGCTGGGTATACCCTATCGACTCCAGGGCAGATCCACATATGATTTAACAGAATAAATAATTACAGCAGGACTCGAACTCAAGCCAGGGAGTTGAAACCTATCTTGGCTCCATGCCTTACTCAATGAGCTAACCTACTCCATTTTAATTCAATACAACTAAATGAAATTTAAAGAAAATTATTAGGAGCAAAAAGCTCAGTTTCATCAGTAATTACCAAAAGGTTCAAGGCTATATTCCAGACCTCTATGTGGCTTATTACTATATTAGGCAAAGTAACATAATAACGCATACCTATAAGAAGAATGCTCAAGAAATAATTAATCCCCAGCATCCAATAATCACATTGGAAGAAAACTACGGGAACAAATGTTGATAAGGCAAAACTAATTATAGATGGTAAATGAAGTCAAACAAATGATCATAGCGAACATAGTCAAATGGATGGTCCAAGTTTTCATAATATTAATAACTAATACAACTGATAAATAATAAATAATTTTAAAGACAATTACGAATGATTTTATGAAAATCAAATAAAATGTTAAAACTTAAAAGCCCTTGGATAATCAAGGAGAAAAAAAATCATTTTTGATTTCATTCAAAATAGTAAACCAGGGTTTTAATTAAATCAGACTAAATGATTATTTAAAATCATCAAACAGATAAAATTTACAATAAAACGAAGCAAGTTCAGTTCAATAAATAAAAATACAAGTAACTACATTAAATTACATGGGGACAAAACAAGATTGCTAACAACAATTCAAAAAGATAATAGATACTTTAGTTACCATCAGAAACTTGAAATTAAATAATAAAACTTTTAATCAAAATACATACCAATTTTAGAAAGATGTCATTAACGAAATGTTCAGTATCATCTTTAAAAAAAACAACACACGAACTTTTGACAAAACCCGGCGATTTGACAAGTTAAGAAATAATTTTATCACTAACATCGATAGCACTATATCGATAGTCCAGAACGCTAATCAGGCTATTCATTTCTTATTTTATTAATCATAATTATTTATCATACTATATATACAACTTATAAATACTGGTTAAACCTATTTTTATTCAATACAATAAAGATTCTGTTTTCATGACAGAAAAATAAACCTTAAATATTTCAATAAAAATAAAATTGTTCATATTAGCGAGAGAATAGTTTTATTCGTTATCAAAATGCAAATAAAATTAAAATTCTTCTGTTATCTGATCATAAATATATACCTTTTTAAAATAACAAAGAGTATTTTTCGTTTTATTATTTGTGATATCGATTTTTTAAAACTTTTCAACATAAATTTTAATTACATATTTTTGCTGAATTTTAATAAGGGCTTTAATTTTTTTTAATGAAAAATGTTTATGTTTGCACGTAAAAATAATTATTTTTCTACTTCATGTTTTCATTTATTTATGATTCAGTTTTTAGTGGCAGTGGGGTTAGTGTTGGGGCAGTGTTGGAAACAATGATTTCTGGATGTATTTTTGTTGACATAAAGAAAGGAGCTGATTTCTGTATTATTTGAATGATTTTACTATTCAATAAAATTAGTATTAATTAGCGTTTAATGTGTTAATAACTGAAAATAGAGGCAATAAAATTTATATTTTTCTACAATAATGGAATAATGCTTCTTAAGGCAATTATATATTTTACTCTTTATTATATCTCAGGTAAATAATTTATTTTATTTTGTTTTGTTGTGTTTTTTTATAAGTAGTCTATAAAAGTTACTATACTGTACCTTTTTGTTTTTACTTTTTGACATTGTAGTTGTTTGTTTTCTTTGTTAATGAGTGCATGCTTTTATTGAAGGCACCTGTGCTAATGAAATACAAGAACCTGAGGAAGTATTCGGAGATGAAGGAAGTAATTTGTCATTGCCATGCCAAGGGGAAAAGCCAGTTACTGGACCCGTAACATGGAGACATCAAGGAAGAGTTGACGAGAGGGGTAACCATGAGAGTGTGTTGCCTGACAATTCCCTCTCATTGATAGACTTGAGCAAGGAAGATGCAGGCATCTATACTTGCTATTTACAAGATGATACGATTATAAATCGAATTATGGTCAATGTTAGAAGTAGGTACCTCCTATAACCATATTCACTCCATAAGTTCTTAGTTTTAAGAACTAATGGTTTGTTTTTAAAATTAGTAATTAAATGGTTTTCTATCATCTTCTGCTAGTTAGCTATGAGTTCTTTCTGATAAATAACATAATGGAAATAGCTTGAAAGTGTTAGATTCATAACTATCACCTTTTATTAATGTGTTTTCTTCCTATTAAGAATTTCTATTTTTGAAAGACATTCAATTTTGAGTAATAGTTTCCTATTGCCTGTCAGTTGTTGAACCTTTCTCAGTGTGAGTGATTATTTATAAATATAATGACAAATTCTTTTAAATGTGTATATTCTTATTGGTATAGGTTGCTATATTTTAGAATAGAACATTCTGTTTATAGTGCTGTGATGTATTACCTTTATACTTGACACTGCTCCAATGATTTCCTGTTGTTTAGTTTCCGTTTATCAGAATTAGTCTTTGGATTACATTGAATATATGTTTGTTCTGGTTTCACTAACACAGATTATATTATTGAAGTAAACAGATCCCTTAAACAAACTTTACTTTAATCTCTTTATATTTGTTTTTATTCATGATTTAAAATGATTGGTAAATTATTACGAGTTACATTAGCAATTGAAAAATTATTAGACATAACCCCTATTTAAATTTTGATTAGTATTATTTAGTTTAAAATTAGCTCAAATGTAGAAAGTTTTGGTGAAGGAATTTCTTGAAGTTTTAAGTTTGGTGGAGGATTTTCTATAAAATTGAGATTTTAAATTAATATATTTCTAGAAAATAATGTAGCATTATATTTGGGTTTTTACTTGAATATTCATAATATTCAGTATTAAAACTATACTTCTATGAGTTATTATTGTTTTATGTTTTTTAAAAGGTAAAAGTAATTATGTTTGAAGTGGAAAATAGTATTTAAAAGTAATTAGAAAGAGAATTTTAATAGGTCTATTAAAAATCTGTGCATGCAATCCATTCCCGTCTACATTAATTACTATTCTATTTGTTCCTCTCTTATCCATTTAAGGATAGATATAAGCAAACATGAATATTAAAAAGGATGATCTCACTAAATAATTATGAGTGTTGAAATTAAAAATATTGGTACTTAAAAATGCATAAAAGATATTTTATGTAAAAATATAAATAATTATATGTGTTTATTTTGCATTGTTACTTATATAGAAAATCACTGTGTTATTTTTGAAAATAGAACTTTTAATTTTTAATAAAAAACTTAAGCTAGCGATAACCATTCAACATATCTTTCCAAAATTTTTATATAGTTTTGATTTTTTTTTTTTTTTTATTTAAATCTTGTTCTCATCAAATACAATAACTAATATAAATTTCTACAAATTTTTTATTGTATTGTTACTTAATATTTTCATCAAAATCAGTGAATAGCTTTGAAATATGTATACAAATTTGTTTTGAAATGATCTTTGTGACATATTTTTTAAGTTAGTTCTTAATTGGAATTTTTACTCCTCTTAAAGACCTCCAGTGTGGGTCAAAACGTTGGTTATCTTTTTGACCACTACCTAAATTGTATTATCCATCAATACAACTAATATAACTAATAAACATTTGATATTACAAATATCACAGTTATTATTTCTTTTAACAGATGTTAATTTTTTACATTCATATTTAATTAATGTTATTTTGATATAACTCAGCAAGAAACCGATCATAAACCATTAAAAAGATGCCCTCATCTTCAATAATTAATAAAACTGTGAAAGTATAATTGTATCTGTAAAGAAGTGCTTAGATTATCATAATATACCGAATTGTTCTTCAACATCCATATTTTCAAGCTTGTTTTCAAAATTCTTTACATGTTTCATGATCGTGTATCAACAATTGACTAAATATGCTTTAAGTTTTATTTATAACTGTTTAATTGAGTATTTTGTAAGAATCAGTAGTGCTTAGGATTGGGGAAGGAAGGAAAAAGATATTTGTTTTTTAAATCTCTTTTTTTAGGCTCACGAGATGATCCTATGACAAGCAAATAAATAGATATCAAGTTTACATATTATTTTGACAACTAATTGTTAAAGGTGGTTCCCAAACTGCCGCGTGCAAAGGCTACTTTCTGAAAATATTACAAAAAAAAAAAATTAAAATAGTAAATATATAGTGCATTCCAATATTTACTTTGCTCTGATTTTTCTTCTTTTCCTGCATATTCAATCGCTCTAAGGATAATTGTGCCACAAATTTTTTTAGAGAAACAGGAGTACTACTAAATTATTTTAGACCAAGAAGGTTGCCACAGTGAAAAAAAGTTAAGGAACGGCGAGTGTATATGATGGGAGACCATGTGCATTGTTGATAGTGGTCATGAAAAATATTCCACTGTAACCTTTCTTGTTAGTTCTATGTTAACTTGATTTCTTGAGTTTTGTTTTTGTGAATTTGTGTCTGAATTTTTTTTTTATTTGTACTTATCATCTTTCTTCAAAGTTTTTGTTTTAAAAATGATTTAAATTTTGGAACAGCATTATGTCGTAGAAGATAGCGTCTAAAAGTGCTTCTACGTGTTTGACAAACAATGGTAAATTCGTGCATGTGCAAGTGTGATGATTGGCAATTTGTTTTGGCTGGTACAAGTTGGACACAAATCAAAGGACGCTTGTGCTGTATTCACACGTTTGTGTTCAGTTAGTATTGTTTTAGAAATTTGCCAATCAACCAAGGCCAACAGATAAATATTTTTACTCTCTATATTTTAATTAATTAAAGAATTTCTCCAACCTTCGGATTAAATAATTAACTTTAGTTTAAGATTATATATTTTAAAATTCTATCGATTCAGTGTAGATACATTATTTCAAATGTTAATCAAGCATTTTATTTTTGATTTAACATAGCATAAATATATATTTATAAACACATTATTTGTCTAAGTAATTATATTTAAAAGTTTCTGATATAGATTCTGGAATAAAGATGGAACTTCTAAGTTAAGTGGTGCTATTTCTATGAATTTTTGTAATCTAAATGATTAGTTTGGCACTACAACACGTTGACGCGTCCAGGCCTCCTCAACCAGCAGCCTCCAGAAGTTTCTGTCCTGCACTGCTGTCATCCAGTTGTTGACGCCCCAACCCCTCGCATCCACAGCCACACAGTCAATCCATCAAAGTCAGGGGCTGCCAACTTACCTCTGATAGGAGTTCCCTGTTCCTCCATCCTGGGCATATGTCCAGCCTATATCAGACGATATCGTTTGATAAGACTAACATCAGGCTCACTAAAGAGGTTGTAAACCTCTTCATTTGTTCTTTGTCTCCACTCTATCAATTAACACCAGTCCAAATATATTTTGCTCAAATATGGCCAACTTCTGATATGTCTAAAACCTACTTTGCATTGATATCTATGTTTTGTTTCATTTGGTATATCTTTATTTTCTTCCTTTTTACGATGAAAATCAAATGTAATAGCCAAAAAAAGTCAAAAGAACATACAGGTGTGTCGATACAAATGTTTTTTACTTCCTTTGTTTAACAACCATTTGTACAAGTCTCAGATTTGTGAAAAGTTGCAAATATGTAGATCCAGCATAATGTTTAAAATTTATGCCTCAACTTCAACTGTAAAGGATCTCTTGGGGATTTACTTATCGACTGAGTGAGAGGAAGTTGTTAGCTGTGATTCAAGTAGATTGGAAAATTTATTGTGTAAGTGTTAACCTACATTAAGTGTAGTAGACATCAATAATAATTGTATAAAATCAACGGGTTTATGAATTATTTAGCCAGCGATTATGGTGAAAACCATTTTAGAAGAAAATACTTTGTATACATGATTACTTTGCTACACATATTTCTGTAAACAAAGCAATACCATGTATATATATTGTAATAATTTTAAAAAATATAAAAAATAAAATAAAAAGAATCTAGATCGTTTTTTAACTTTTTTCAAATATGAAAGAAATAACTTTGGGTTCAAATTAAAGAACACTAATATCAAATGGATAATAGAATTATATTTAAACTTTTATAATATAAAAAGACTCTTAATCTCAGGGCGTATGGTTGCTAGACAGTCAGAACACTAACACTTTTACTATTAACTTAAATTAATTAATATCTATTTTACAATGAATTCAAATTTAGTTATAACAAAACTAACCAAGCTCTACGATTTTCTTGATTCCTAGTGTCTTCTTTGTTCTTCTATTGTTGTGGCGTCCAAAAATGGCTGTTCACAAGTTGCCTCTCTCCTAACAAAATGGCTTCCAAGCTTTCCCGCTTCCAGCCGAAGTACGTCCTATCACCAGGCAATCCAAGCTAAGAGTGACACAAGTTCACAACCTGCCTTGAGGTTCCACGTAAACATCGATTGTCGCACAACAGTTTGGGATTTTTCCAAATGATTTACTTTCTGAATATTATTCATTAGAACTATTTCTTGATTTCTAATTTTCCTTTAATTTACTATATTTTCAATTATGAGGGGACGAGTTAAAATAGTTTTTATGATATTTGAAACTGCTCACATGGACTTGGCCATCTTGGCTTTGTTTGGAATACAACGTATTTCTTTTAGACAAAGAAAACTGGTTAGCTTGCTTTATAATTTAAAATAACAAATAACAATATTAAAATTATATATAAAATAAAACATATTAATAACCCTTTATACATCAAAATATATTATTTACTCAAAAAGAGCATATTACAATATACTACATACATCTATCTTAATACTAGGTCTATAGAAGGTTTTATCCGTTTTTAGAATAAAACATAATTCATTGATTCACATCAATATTAAGTAGGACGCAATCCCGTACCCATGGCAACTGATTAAGTTCATTTATACCTCTTGTATTTTTTTACTAACTCCAACTAGGAATAAATGCTACAGAAGTGTCACAAAAAAAGGGGGGGTGACTTGTGATGTTCGATGAGGAAGGACGTCATAATTAAAACTCCGGTAACTTAGCAACCTGTTTCTGGCTTATAGTTTTATAAACAAGATTACCTGGAACTGAGATAACTGCCAACTCCGCATTTTCTTCCGTTAATGTTAGAAATTGTGGGTCCAATGAAATTTAAAATTGACTCAACAGGCACTTTTGGCAGTTGAAATTACTGAAAAAATTCTTTATCCGACTACTGTGAAAAATGATTTGGTCAAGAACAGAATACTTTTTTTTTTCATTATTGTCTGAGCAATAATTCTTAATAGTCTTCATTGTCTATCTCGATTAAATCTATTTTATTGAATTTGGAAAAAAATGTATTAATACAATGCACCTTCGTTAGATAACAGATACAAGTGGAACTATGGAAGGTTACTTACTTCAATGTAGACTTACTATAAATCTCAGTTTGGCTGGTAAAGTTTACTGTGAGATTTGAAGGTTAACTTTTCTGGTACTACAAATAATTATTGTTCTTACTCAAGATTTAATAAATCATAGTTTAATCTGTGATTGTACATCCGGCCCTAAATGGTAATGCCAAGTCACATACTGCTTTGAGGACTCATCTAAATCTTTCAGGGCTCGGCTGGGAAGTTCTTTCTTATTCTAGTTAGCAGCCTTGATTATCACTTTTCCCTGTCCTTATAAAAGAAAAAGACACGAGGCACAATTTTATTTTCCCTCCAGTAATTCGATATACCAATATAAGACAGAGTAAAGAGACTTAACTTCAATTTTTTTATTTATAGAAATTTTACCCAAAATTATGTATGAAATTAGATCACAACTTTTGACCTCCACTCACTCTACAAATGAATCCTTTTCAGCTGAGGTCAGGATCCTAAATTTGTAGGAATACAAATTAGTCTATAGGGTCTGGTTCTTTATTAAGTGTAATCCTTTTTCATGTTTCTTTTGTTTTATAAAGAAATATTAGATTAATATAAAATATAATTTATTAAAACTACTTAAATTTCCATTAATAAGAACAACAACAACCTTATAAATGTTTCTTATTTCTGCCACCAACAGCACTTATGGTCGCCTACCATGTACACAAGTACTGTATTAAATTATAATCTGTTTTTCAAATAATACCACATTGAATTTATCCTGATAAAAATAACATTGATACATAAAATTTTATTGGAAGATCGTTGATTGACCGTGTGTAATATAATAGGAAGATGGTCGGTCCGGGTGTGATAAAAAAAAACTCAAATAGTAATGAAACTATTTAATGTGATTGCCCTCACTGCAGGGCTAAAAAAGATTTTTTTTACCTTATTTTAGAATTTGTATCTTTTTTATCCCTGATGAAGCCCTGCAACGTGTGGTGAAATGTTGGCTCACGTTAAATTATTAATTAATATTTGAATTTTTCCTTTGACCGACGTGGATCATCTTCCTTTTATAAAATTTTATATTATTCTTGTTTTTTGTTACTTTTAACTATTTTAATTGGTTATATATATATATTTTTATTTTTAGCCCCTCCTCCAGCATTAGTAAACGTGACGATAGTTCCTTCAACAATCCTAGCTAATCTCTATTGGGAAGTGGAAGACAGCGGTGGCTACCCCATTACGCACTTCACTGCTCAGTATCGCTTGAAGCACACCCCTCCAGGACAATTGCCCGACCCTTGGCACAGGGCTATGCCACCCAAAATCAAGCCTACAGCAGTAAGCGTTTATTGTTATTCTGCACATTTTGCTTAAATAAATATTTAAACTAATGAAAAAAAAAAAAAAGCATTAAACCCTATTGAAACAGAGTGGAACTGAACCTAGTGTGCCATTACTGCCTAGACAGTAAATGTTTCGTTTTTACCTCGGGGTCATCTGATGCATGAAACTTATATATTAATATAAGTAATAAATTATATTCTTCTAATACTGTAGATTATTAACTGATTGTTATGATAAAGATCAATATCCCAAATTAATTTTTACAAGTAAAGAAAACTGTATAAACTAATTTACAAACAAACTTCTACGAAAAAAAAAATATATATTTACAGTAGTAGATAGCATAATGATAAAATTCAACCGCCAGATTTTTCCCCAATTAAGGGTAGCTATTTTATGAGGCTGAGTGGACTTCAGAAGGTCTCCAGAACCCACAAGGTTTATTCGCAGCTACAGTAACAGAATGAATAATTACTGTCATTGCCGAATCCTTGGAGTTAGTAGCACAGCTCCTTACCACTGTGCCACTGCACTCCATATATTTTATATACATCTGGAATAATTTAATATTAATTTTAGTTTTTGAAAGATAATAATTATTAAAATGTAAACTTTTGGGGAAAAAAACATTATATACATTAAATAAAAAAAGGAACTTAATAAAATTTATAACTATTAAAAATCAGATTTAAAAAAAAAAAAATTACAATAAATTGATTATATATCATTAGCGACATAAAATAAAAAATGTCTTTATAATCACCCTGGGTGATTGACGGGACCCCCGCTGTGGGATGATTGCTCTTGTACTTGTGGAGGAAGATAGAAAAAAGTGCGTCCAACCACCGTGATGAGTAAAACGACAGTGTTGGCTAGACTGAAGCAACTAATATTGAGTTGAGATAAAGAGACATATTAGCCGGCGTATGTACACAATAATTGTCTACCTAAAGTATTAATTATATCTCTGTAGTATAAATAATAACAAACTAATGTACAATGCTTACAACTATAACAGATACATTATGATAAATCATGGTACGGAATTAATTATTAAAAATTTATTGGCCTCAACAGTTATTGTTCATGTGAAATATTTATTTTTAAATTAAATTTAAATGTATATATTTGAAATTAGTCTACTTTCTTAACAGTACTTTGGATAAAAAATAGTTTATTGTATTATTAATTTTTAGTGTTATAAATTAAATTGATAATTTTTATTCCCATGTATGTTTTTTAGACACAAATCGATATTTACCAGTTGGAACCAAACTCAACTTATGTTTTCCAAATTTGGGCTAATAACAAACTCGGCTGTGGGAAAATTGTTGAGTTAGAAGCGACAACTAAACATGATAATCAAGAAATAGGTATGAATGCATTATATTTTGTTTTAAATTTATTTATTACTTTTATCAATCATTTGTTA
Source organism: Halyomorpha halys (assembly GCF_000696795.3). Lineage (NCBI taxonomy): Eukaryota > Metazoa > Arthropoda > Insecta > Hemiptera > Pentatomidae > Halyomorpha > Halyomorpha halys. The sequence continues at coordinate 1,273,320 of NW_027109243.1, read as the reverse complement.
CATGTTAAATGTATTTACTTTTTTTTTTTAGTGAGTCTCTACTCTGTTAAGTATTTGCAAAATAAAATGAGGTTATTTCTCTTGTAAACTAAAGTAATAAATGTTATATTATAAATTAATGATCTCTATATCGATTTTCTATATTGGTCAACATGACTGTTTTTGAGCTATGAATTGAGAGAAGCGTGTTAGATATTGCTAAATCGTTTTTGAAAATAAAAAGTAAGAGTAGTTGAGCTCCGACACTAAGGTTGTATTTTCCTCTCATTTTTGTTTGGAAAATAGATTTTTATTTTTATTTATTATGAACAAGGGGGAATTATCCATCTTTACATTATTAATTATCAAATAAAACTATACAAGAACACATAATGGTGAGTTAGTAGTTGACAGTGAATTTATCTAATGAGTAGAAGGTGAAGGTGGTTGGGTCTTCGATCAGTAAAGAGTAAAAACTTATTTATTAGTGCCAAGTCCACTTGGCTTTAACATCTTGTCCAAGCAGCCCTCATTAAGGCTTCAAATTCTGTTCGTAATAAATAAGTTTCGACTTATTTGTATTTTTCACCGACCGCACCCCTAACCATTTTTTCATTATATACAAGAATACAATTTTTATTTATTCTACTTTCATATATTTTTAATTTTTACTTATATATTATGTATTTTTGTGGATCTTGAGGATCAGTCAATAAAACAATTACAAACATTTTGCAGCTTTATTGTTTGCAAAGTCATGCCAATTGTCTATTACAGTAATATAGAATGTACTACATTAGACAATAATATAGGTCCGGGCCAGAACTGGGAGCTAGGTCAGAGTCCTGGCCCAAAACTAGAGTTTGTTGTACCACAGCAATGTAGAACATTCTATAATAGACACTAAAATTATGAAATATCGTTTCCAAGTTATCTTGTTGACTGATCCTCAAGATCCATAAAATATATGTGTGTGGTTTTTTTTTTTTTTTTTTGGTTTTTTTACAAGGGTTGGTGGAAATCTTCAAAAGACACGGATAGGCCCGTACCTACTACACCTACCGTTCATTCCTCTCCACAGGACTGCCACTAGGCATTACTTTATGGAGGGAAATGGCTGAGTGCCGCCTCACTTTCTTCACATGGTTTTCACGTTTCCATGCTAGTAGCGTCTTCTAGCCCTCTCTTCCTCTCTCAACCTCTTGAGGAGGCCTGTGGTGAATTTCTTCACTGCGTTCCAATGCTGGTCTGAGAGGGGCATATAGCTCACCACGTTTTCTGGTGTGATGCGTCCTCCACACACTCTCTCCAATTAACTTCCTTCTGCTGCAAAATGAATGCAAGTGAAAAACACGTGCTCTGCGGTTTCCTCGACAGTCTGACATCCAGGGCATTCTGCGGTGTTGTCCAGTTTGAAGCGGTGCTGTATTGTCTTGTCAGGAAACTCTGGCAGACGTCTTGTTCGCTGGTAATGTGTGTGTGTGTGTGTTAAAAATGAAAATATATAAAAGTGAAGGAGGAACTCAGAAAACAAATTGTGAGCAACTGCTCAAATGTGTCGATACACAGCATACTGATCAGCCAGGCAATCGACAATATTTAAAGGGATGAGAGCATTATTTGTGGCAAGTCGAACACATTTACAATACTTAGAAAAAAATTATTCCTGTATAGTTTTATTTTTTATGATTGTGGGTTTAAATGAGCTTCTAAAAGTATTTTTTCAATCATTTTGATTGATAATTAATAATTTTATTACTCAAAAATCCTTTTTAAAAATGATCAGGGAAAAGAAGAAGAAAAAAAACTCCAACACCAGCTAAGTTCAGTTCACATAAAAATTTTCAATCCTTGAATTGAATTAGGAGGTGTAAAACTTTTGGAAAGAGTAAAATTTTGTCTGGTATTTGCTCTCACTTTTGCGGAATTAAAATTTTTTTCAAAATATTTTTATGCCTATGTTTCAATTTTTAGAGCTTGCAAAGCATTTTCTGGATGGTGCGGAAACATTTGACACAAGAGTGTGGGTAGCAGCAGTGGCTGTCGTGATGGGAACCCTCATTGTTCTGGCCTCTGCCACAATCTATATTCTTTACAAAGAGTCACATCTTGCCGTCGGTAAGAAAATATTTTTATGTAATGTATCTTCAACATCTGAAGTAAGAATAATGTACACAATAGTTCTTGAAATTGGTCAGTTGTTGATTTAAACAAAATCTCAACCCATATTTTTTTATACCCAGGCTTTATATATTTACACTAAATATATATTTTTTTATACATTCGAGCCATTTTAACTTTGAATATAATGGCATATTTTGTATATACAGTTGAGCTATATTTAGCATGAAATTTTTCTATTAAGATGAATACCAATGAGAACAGTATGATGTTCGCCATTTTTGATATCAACAGCTCATTTAGCCTAAAATAAATATGCCTTTTAATTACTAGTTAATTTAGGCAACTAAACATTTGTACTATTACTTATAAGGGGTATTCATGATCTATGTTAAAGCGTGTTAAATGGAAAAACTTGTGTTAAATTGAAAAAAATTGTCTTCTTTTGCCGTGGTAAAACGAAATAACATTTAACATAGCTGAGAGTCTGTTACTTGGTCAGTTAAATCGAGAATGACGTCACACAATAGACCAGTTGAGATCGCCGCCATATTAGTTGTTGTGACTTTCAATACAGTTGTCAATTAGCTCATCTTCATTCTCTTCTTCACAAGTTCGAAGATCAATAAGACACTCATATGCTAAACTTTCACACAAATTCCACTTTTCACTCACTCTAGGCATGTTTTAATTAATTACTTAAATCAAAACTGAAGTAAACAATAACATGAGGGTCTAGAAGGAAGGTTATAAACATAAAGGCTTATACAACAAGTTACTGAGAAAATCCGCTAGGGACTCTTATGCATTTAACGTTTAACATGACTTCAAATAGGGCTGCTCACAATCCTATAGTTATAACATTTAACATGGTGAAACATATAACATTTAACACAATATCATGAATACCCCTATAGTTCCAAATTATAAAGAAGATGGTCTGGGATGTGGTTAAAATAAAAAAAATAGTTAACTACTATTTATTTGCTGACGTTTCACCCCACTTTGTAGAGCTTCATCAGGACTAAAAAGATACAAAAACAACTAAAATATTTTGAGATAGTAGGAATAGTAAGAAACAAAAAAGTAAATTAAGGTAGGGTTAAAATATATAAATGTAGGTGAAAAGAAAATTATAAACAAATGAACAAGAAGAAGAAAAAAAAGATGTTATAATATAAAATAAACGATAATGAGAATATAAAACTAAAATTACCTAAACTATTAGGTTAAAAATGAACAGGAGACGTAAAAATAGAATAGCAGATATAAGAAAACAAAATTTAACGTTCTAAAAAAATCTCTACAAAGTAGATCGATACATCTGCAAATAAGTAGTTTTTAACTATTTTTTGTTTTATTCTGACTGCACCCCGAACATTTTTTCATAATTTTAAATAATACTTTCATATAATG
>NW_027109243.1:1264954-1268103 GCF_000696795.3 Halyomorpha halys | reverse complement strand
GTAAAATAAGTTAGTGTTCCTATTCTTAAAAGTTAATAGTTTGAACTTTAATGTTTTTATTTTTTTAGTTACTGAGAAGGAGGTGGAAGCCTTGGAACTCATTCCTAACATTATCCTTAATCCAGGTTACCATGACTACGGCTATCATGATTATATGAACGGAGATCCTGATGAGAATTCTAACGATACTGCTATGTTGAGACTAAACAATAACACTGTTGTTAGGCCTATTAGGATATAAAGGTAATTATGTATATCGTTTAATTTGTTCTAATAAGTGGGTTATGTGATGAATAACATAACAAATATCCCATTCAAATGAAGCCTAGTGTTACTGTATTTGAGAAATCTGAGAATGAGTAACTTTCCTCTCCAATTCCTTTAATTGATAAGGAAAATACCATTAACATATACTTTGAATCAAAAATCTCAGTAATATTTTTTTATTTGGAAGATTATTGATTGACCGTGTGTAAAGATGAAAGGAATATGGTCCGGGTGCGGTAAATTTTGACTAGTAATTATACCTAGTTTTCATTAAAGTAGTCAAAAATCGAGGTAAACTAACTTACTTTTTCCTCCTCTTGGGCACTTTTAAAATTATTTCATTTCTAAGAATGGTGGGGAGTAAAGGTTGTATGATAGATGCATCTGATTTTTTATTTATTTATTGTTGCTAAGACAATCTCAGCTTAGTCTATATTTTTGTTATTTTCAGATTCTAATTGTAACAAGGCCTATCAAAACATTTTGGATCTTAAAAGGTATTTTTTTTTTTTTACTTTCCTGTAGTATTCACCTCTTCCTTGCCCTTGCCCGAGGTTCTAAAAAAAACTAACAAAAACTTCTGGTTTAAGACCTTATTTTATAGTTACTATTATTATTTACTATTTAATTGAATTATATTATTTTTGTATGAACAATACTGTTATCTTCTATCTCTCTTATTTTAGTATTATGATTATTGTAGTTTCCTCGTTTTTGTGATTTTTATTGTTTATAACTACGATACATTCTTATCAGCAAAGCAATATTTGTTTGAATGTAGTTTTTTTGTGATATATTATTTTTTATGAGATAGAGCTGTCGGAATAAATCAAACTCCTTTGTGTACTCTTGTGAACATTCAAACGTACTATGTTATACACTTCATTGAAAGTATTTGAAAATTTTGATAATCGACAAGACGGTTATTATTGTTAGTTTTGAGTTTGAATATTGTACAAAAGTTATTATACTATTGAGTGTGTTTTTTTGTTTTGTTTTTAAAAATATTGTTTCTTACTTTAATGTTAAGTGATGTGGGGTAAGTGCGTTTTCGAGACAAGTTCATCAACTTTTAAACATTGATGTTTCACAATATATAGTCAAGGTTAAGTATAACAAACTTTAAATACATTGAGTTATGTTTCCCTTACATAGTATAAAATGTATTGTATCTTTGACAATTAACTTCTTTTCAACGTTTACACTAATAAAATAATCTGCTAGAAATGAACTATAAACTATTAACAACCAATGTAAATAATCATTAATCTTCCAGATGACACCTCATGTGCTCTTAACCTCTAACAGCAATGGTAACTGCATACTGGAGACAAATGAAAACTAGGCTTGAATGTGATAACCAGAACATAATCTTTTTTTTTTAATAAGAAAAAATTTAGCTTCAAATATAAATATTTTAGAGCGATTTAAAATTTAAGTTTTGTAAAATATATTACTTGCTTACCCCACATTACCATATTATTTTTTTAATCTCATTGTTGATATTAGTTAAATGATACTCTTTGTATTTGTTTTGGTTTTTTTTCTAAACCAGTATACATTTTATATTTTTTTATATACTTTTTCTATTTTTTTTTTATTATATATATATTTATATATAATACTGTAATTTTTATCCCTGATGTACATAATATAAAAAGTATGTTTTTAGAAGGAGCTTGTGTGTAGTGCTTCTAAATAAAGTAAATGCAGCTGTGTTAATAAAAGGTAATAGAGCTTCTAAGGATTTCGCTCAATGTACAGCTCGTGTCACTCGTGAGTGTTCGATATTATCGTATACTCTGCAGTTTTCTTTTTGTTTTTTTTTTCTCATCATTTCTGCTTACCTTTTCAGTCGGAATTTCCTTTAACATTATCAAATATGCAATTCTCTTATCAACTTTTGACGTGGAAGTACACTTTCCATTTTAAAAAAATGCCTTCGGAAGGTTGTGGTGTTAATAATGTAATAGTACTAGTCATTGTATGTGGTTGTCTTTCATTAGAATCCTAGGAATTAATTTTTTTTCTTTTTATTTAGACGACTATCAAATTTATCAAAACAGTTTTAATCTGTGCATTTTCATTTTTTAATAGCCATATCACTGTGTGTTATCATAAATAAATATTAGGATAGATATTGTGTTGTTTTGATAAAAAAAAATATTATATTATAATAATAATAAAATAAAAATTTTTGTAGTACTTATATTTAGTACATTGAGGAGGAGATTGGAAAAAAGGGTCTGGAGGTCCTTTTTCAAGAAAATTTCTTAATCTTATCTTTATGATCTCAGGATAATCGTTTAGAAATGTCATTTGGATATTTTGTGGCATTGAGGTGATACAACTGAAATTGTATCAGAATTTCTTATGGTTTCACTTGTAGTATTTTAAAACTTAATTATTCAATATATCAATAGCGAAAAGTTGAAGCAAAGCTTAAAAAGGCAAGGAAGTTTCTGAGAAAATTTTAAGCATTGTCCAGGAATGCTGCAAGGAGGGGTAATTCGTGGAGGCAAATTTTCATGATTTCTGGGACGCAGAATCGACAACTCCACTGAAGATAATGACTGGCCAGTATTCTTCTTTTCTTTTTTTTCCAAAATGAGTTTTGAATTATATTGTTTATTATTATTATATCATTAATGTTTCAAGGTTGTTTTTCTGATTTAAAACAACATCCTTACTATATTATCATTGTAATAAAAACTATTTTATTTTTTTAATTGTCATTCGCCCCCAGCCCCCCCCCCTACATTAGTAACAAGAATTTACACAAAGATTTACAAACTCCCTACATACAATCAACTATTTTTTATTTATTTATTTATTTTATACCAGATCGGCCTGATGGGCCTTACATGGTTGATATAACCATT
>NW_027109243.1:1263119-1263834 GCF_000696795.3 Halyomorpha halys | reverse complement strand
ATATTTTTAACAGTTGATTATGGGGGGATATAGTCTCGTGCAAAAGACTCCCCTAACTATATACAATGTTATAACTAAAATAAAAAAAAGACAAAATAAATAGATAAGAATAATGTTTCTTAATAAAAGTGAAAAGTAAAATTAATAACAAAAAATAATATTTGTTGACATAACAAAACAAACAATTGCCTTCTAATGGTAAAAAGAAACCAGTTAAATTGAAAAAGGGATGAGAGAAGAGAAAAAAAAATAATAATAATAAGTAAGGTAGAGGTAGTGTGAATAATAAATTAATAAATATAGAATTTATAACAGAATGTGAATGTCCTGCAGCAGCCTGGGCTTCAGTCTTAGGGTGCGGTTGGGTTTCCCAGGTTGTAGGTCACTGCTCCTTTAACTGTCGGCAACTGAGAGTGGAACTTCATGAACCGTTTTTTTATGTAATCCTCTTTCGACTCCATTTGTAATTCCCGACGCAATTGGCTATTTCTTATGAACCAAGGAGCATTAACTGCGATTCTTAGGACTTTGTTTGGAAAAGATAAGCAACCATTAAATCACTATATGAACGGTTTCACGACACACTTCCAATACACATCAATCCTCTAATTCAGTGGTATTAAACCTTTTTTTCATAGGAGCGCACAAACACATGTTGGATACATATACATACAAAAAAAATGAAATATTTAAATATATTTGTTCCGTTTATGTT
>NW_027109243.1:1252170-1263044 GCF_000696795.3 Halyomorpha halys | reverse complement strand
ATTAAATGTGTACATTTAAAATGTTTTGAGATGAAACCAAAATTTCTCAATTATTGTTCTTATTTTTTTCTCTAACCTTATTATTAATTTGTGGAAATATGTCATTTTAAATTGAAAATCATTCTTATATATTACAAAATGTATGTCTTTTTTTTTATTATTATTAAGAAGTTTATTTTTCATTTGTTTAGTTTTTAAACAATATTTTGCCATAAATTGCTGAAAAGTAATATAATAAAGTTTTGACAAATAAAAGCCTTTAGAATTTTTTTTTTTTTTTTTGTTTGGTTCTACAGACTTTGTAGCTCTTTGGCCGCCCGAACCAGCCTCTCTTGGGCTACTGCTTTACTGTATGCGGCTCTTTGTTGATTCTCTCTATCCATTTGGTTTTGGCCTCCCACATGGTCTCTTATCTACTATGGTGCTGGCATTCATTGTTGTGTAGAGGCGTCCTGATGGATTGCTTCGAGCCACATGCCCTGCCCATCTTAACCTCCTTGCCTTCATATCTTGAGATATTGATTGACCAGTCTCTGCAAGCAGTTCACTTTTAGTTTTTCTCTTCCACATGTTAAGGATTACAACTAATTATTTATATATAATTTTTTTTAATGAGTACATATTGATTATGGAATATATATATATTGGTATTTTGTTTCCTTTTTTAAATAATAGTAAAATAAGATCAATAGGTAGGAATACTTGAGATGATCTTTATGATTTATCTACAAAAAAAATTGGAGTCTTATATCTCAAAAACTATTTATCACATGGGCCCTTTTTTCCAGCCGCCTCCTCAATTATGGTGATTCTTTTTTATAGCGTGCGCTCAAATGCTGTATAGTACCCTGTTAGTGTGCATATTTTTGTGCTGATTTATTTTCATACTGTAATAACAGAAGCGAAAGAATAGTGATATAGACGAATAGCAATATTATGAATTTGAAAAAAAAAAAAAATAATAAAGTGGGGGGAGGGTTGCAAGTACAGTGTTGGTAACTGTTAATAGTGGCCTTGGTGGGAGAATGTTCAAATTAGAAGCGAGTATAAGGATAGGTTTTATTTTCTACAGGGGGTTTGTATAACGGTTCATAATGTTCATTGGGGTATTCATGATCTTCAGTTTAACTTGTTGAAGTGTGTTAAACGGAAAAATATTTCCTTCTTTTAGTATGTCAAAATGAAAAATTATTTAACATGGTTGAGAGTCGGTTAAATGGCCTGATAAATAGAGAATGACAACACGCAATAGACCAGCTGAGCTCCACACCATTTTGATTGATTAGTTACTCTTAGTTCATGTTTGGTCTGATCTCGTGTTAGTAAAGGAATGGATAAAAATAATGAGATTCTGGAAGGAAAGGTTATAAAGTTTCCCAGAAAATCTGCTTGGAGCTTCTCTCCATTTAATATATAACATGAACTTTAGACTAAGCTCAATCCTATACTAATACCATTTAGCATGTTAAAAAAAGTTTACATTTAACACATCATGAATACCCCTATTATATATATATTTTAAGTAATGATTCTTTGCCATTTCCCGTTAATGTTTAAAAAAGTTTAGTGGTATTTTATATACAACAACCATGACTCGGTTTTTAACTAATAATAAACTTCATTTCAGTGGAAATATAATAATATAAATATTATTCTAACATATATGTGATATTCTTCTAACAGATGGTTAGAAAAAAAAAATTGCAGCTCATTACTTTCTCATTCCTTGGTAGCCTAATATCGTGGATGGCTCACTGATTTATTAAATATTCTTATACAATTTTTTTTTTCCGTATTTCAATTATATTATTTTATATTTAAGGTTATCTGTTACTGAATTACAATTTTTAATTTTTACTAAGTCATAATTGTACTATCCTAAAGAAAATTTGTATTCTATTTTTTGTTGAAAAAATAATTTGATGTTTTATTTTTATCTTGAGAAGACATTTAGGCTGGATTTGCTGTAGTTTGATTCTCAAATTATTAAGACAATTCCTGTTGCATAATTTAGATTATTACGATCTTAAGTTTCAGTTAGAATACTAACTGATCTATAGTGGTAAAAAAATTTTTAGCTCAAAATAGAAAAAAATCTTATAATATGAAGCCTTGCAATGTGGGACAGAACCTTAGTGCATGATTAATAATTTTTTACTGTCCCCTAGATCATATTTTCTCATTACAGTACTAACAGTGAATGTAGAGAAATGATAAAGCAAATTAATATTATGAGAAAAAGATAGTCAGGGGTGCGGTCAGTAGTTTAATAATAAACCAATAAGTGAAACACTTTATTTTGTGCTAACATTTCGGCCTAAATTTCAGGCCTTCATCAGGGTGGATTTTCCACTACAAGTCAGTTCTTAATTTTGTGCTGATTTATTTTCATAGTGTACTAACAGAAGAAAAAGAAAAGTGATATAACAAATAGCAGTATTGTGAATTTGAAAAAATATATATATGGGGTGGTACATGTATAGTTTTGTAGTTTATTATTACTCTATTGACCACACCATGACTCTTGACTGTATTATCTCAGAAATATACAAGGGGTACCTATATAGCTTGTACTAAATGCTAAATTTGTTAAAGTAATGCTATCCAAGTTCTTTAAACAAGTTTTGTGATTACTTTTGCTCTATTGTTTCCTCTTAACTTAAAACAAACAATAAAAAAATCAAAGTAATCATTTACAAAATCAGCACAAGTTTCAGCAATCTCATCCAAACCATGCTAAAGTTGATTGTTTGATCCACCATTTTTAACACAATAAAGTCAAATTAGTTGCTTGACTTTAATATTCTTAACACAAATTGAGTGGATGCCCCTATTGCCAACCTTCCATATTAAAATTCCAAGATTAAATTAGATTTGGAACACCTGTAGTTATCAAGATGTAAGAACTACCTTCTGTATTAAATTGTTTAAATTCTTCATTATATATTAGTTATCACGATGTTAGAACTGCCTTCTGTATGAAATTGTTATAGTACAAATTCTTCATAGTACATTAGTTATCAAGATATTAGTACTGCCTCCTGTATTAAATTGTTAAAATACAAATTTTTATTCTACATAATCACTAATTTATAAAACATAGTTAAAGAAATGCAAATACAGCCTAAATGAAACTATGTTTCTTGTTTCATTAATTTTTACAGTTATTTTGTTATTCATTATTTGGCATTTTTTTTTTCTTTTTAAGTTTCTGATTGCCTCCTTACCCTCGATATTTTTTATCAAATCGAATTCTATTGTAATATGAATTTTTTTTTATTAATTATTACTGTCTCAGTGGCTATATAGAAATAATAAGTTTATTTTAATGGTCTCTTAAATGCACAAATAATTTATAGAACAATACAGTTGTTCGTCAACTATTTAGACTGCTAGATGGCAGCAGTGTGGTTCATTTGGTACTCCTTGTATCATATCTAGGAATGTATGCATGTATTGATGAAAACATCTGTCAGGACTATTTAATTGTGGCAACTAATTGTACTTAAATGTTTTTAAATTCAGTTTGTTTTGTCTCCGTACCACAGATATTAAGTAATTATATTAAGCTTTTTTTTTTATCAGCCTCTATCCCTTATGTTGTAATGTATTACTGAAATCTACTGTTTTTGAGCTTGACTCTTATTAATTTGTTTTCTATTATGAGATGTGCTTAATGCTGATATACCCCTCATTATGATGTTTGCGAAATATTTTCCTAGTTTTCATTCTCATGCGGGTGAAATGAATTTATAAATAAATGAATAAAAACAATGGGCTGCTACTGATTGATTCATACGAATTTGTTAGTTCTACCGATTTCCTATCTTCCTTTACTGTGTCCATTTGCTCAATATTAAATACCAAAATTTGATGGATAAAAAAAATGATAACTAAAAGCATTTATAGAAAAGGATTTGAATTTTTAACAGTGTCTTTATTTATAAAATTTTCTTGAACGTTTGGCATTTATATATGGTACTGTCACAGTTGCATTGTGTCGACTGAATGTTTATTTAAAACCTGGCCTAAATTCGCTTCCTAATAGAAAAAATTAAAAAAAAAAAAACAAAAATAAATTTTTAAAGAATTGCTTATTTTGCAATTATATACAGCGTTGTGAAGTTAAACCTAAGACTGATGAATTGCTATTCATATAAACAATATGGCCTTATCTTTAATTGATAAAGGTGTACGGAATAAATACAGCTTGTATGTAAAATTTTATCGGGGGAATAATGAGTTGGTAATATTTGTAATAATTTCTTAGTTTATATTTGTATATAAGTATATATAATATATATGTATATGCATAAATATATTTAAAAATAATGTAAAATATTTTTGAATTGTATTGATTTTAACTAACCTAAGCATATCTTAATAAACAAATATGGTTTTTAAATATTAACTGGTAATTGAAATATTTGCATTTTATAATATGTATACAATTTGCATTAATATTTTTTTATTGGAAGTTTGTATTTATTTCATTGGTGCTATAATTTTTTTTTTTTTTTTAAAGTGCTTGTGATGTTCCTGTGTTATAGCTGAAAGGGGCAGTGATTATCGTTAATTTTAGTTTAACAAAACGTTTTTCCATGTAAATACATTTACTATCATTAACTGTTGTTTTCAAAACCCATAATATTAGCTATGGAATGTTATTGTTTGATTTGATATTTTGAAATTGTTAAAATTATAACTATTAAATATGGTTCTTGTTTATTTACTTTTAATATTAGCATTGATAATAGCATTAATATAATGCTTAAAGGTATAGTATTAATTATAGGTCATCATTAATCCTTTCAGTGCTGTAGAACTAGTTTTATTTATATAAAATAAAGATCCTCTTAATATAAAACATTACAGTTCAATCTTTAAATATCAACGTTTTGATCAAGTCAAATTAAGGTTTAATTGTTAAAATTAAGTGGTTGCATGCTGGTTTTTTAAACATCAAGCTATACATTAGGGTCGTATACATGGCTTGTATTTGAGCTATTAGTTTCAACTATAGATAATTTTTTCCAAACTCTGGTTTCCCTACTAAAACATTAATATCTTACATGATTCAAGGACTAAATAAATGTCACTGATCAAACTGTCTTGAGAAAACCTTAAGACATAGGCCTTTCTATCAATGCCTACTCCTATATTCATTCACTGTAATGATATACAATTAAAAGTTAAATTACATTAAGAAATAAAAAGCAAATATTTAGAAAATTATTGAATTCGAACAGATATAATATAATACTCATATTATTACTAAAATTTTAATTGTGAAAATATAATTGTCAGCACTGAATGGATTTTAGCTCGTAAAATAAGAAATTTTAAGCCTGCCCCTTCAGTTTTTTATTACTATTATTTATAACTGTTCACTACAAATTTTATATTATTTATTCATTGTTATCATAAATATTTTTCTACATTGTGTAATAAATTTAAGATTTTTTATGTTTTTTTTCGCCGTTTTCATCCATGTTTAATCTGTTCGGTTGTGATCGCATTCTTCGTATATTCTTCAAAGATACCAGAAGTGCCCAAGAACAAAAAACTTATGATATTGCAATTATTAGTTTGATATGTAACTAGCCGATCGAGCTTTACCTGGTAAGTCAGTGTTAAAAAAAAAAAAGTTGCGTAGTGTTGCAGATAGTCATTTAAAAAATATATATTGTTGAAGGCTGTTTAAATGCTTCATATTGCTACCATATTTATGTTATTTTGGCATTTTTTATTTTTTTTATATTATTATTTTAATTATTTTTGATTATATATTGTAGTATGATGAAAAATTTTTATTTGATCCTGTACAAAGCAATAATTTAGTCGTTAAAAATAAGTTATTCGGAAAATATCAACTAAAGAAAAGTGTGTGACTATACATTTTGTTATAGTATGAATATCCTGTAGTATTTTAACGAAACCATGATTCTTACAAAGTAAGTAATTTAAATTTAATCCCAAGTGAGGGGGGGACATAGTACAACTAAATTGTTATATCTAAACTTCTTTTTTTCTGTAATAATTTTAATTACAATTGTTATTCAATAATGCGTTCACTGCCGACTACGAGAAAGCTTGTAGTTTGTTTACTTACCATATTTTTGCATCTATGATGAAATTAGTTAATATATTGTGTAATGTACCAAGTTAAAAAAAAAATAATATAAAACTACAAGATTCTAATCAATTTCGTAGTCTGTAGTCGACGTGTTAACCAATCATATGCTTGGTTATTCATTGACATTGTCAATTTCAAAATCTGCATACAACAGACATATCAAATTAACTATTGAAATTTTTTTTTTATAAATGTAATAAAATTCAAATCAGACATTCTAGTTTCGAGATTTTATTATAACATATTTATTGTGATTTTACGACATTGAGTGTGTACCTGCATCATTTATTTAATCTAATATTAGGTAAAATTAGTTTTTTAAAATTAGGTTGTTCTAAATTGCTGTTTGATGATATCAAATGGATCGATCCAAAAGTTTTGAGAACTTATAATCTTGTATTAATTATGTTATGTACATTAAAGTCAATGTTTTATATTTCAAAAACAGTCAAGAGCACTGAATTTAAGCATATTTCATTCTGAAATCAAACTTGTCTAATTATCAAGATTTAAATGGGAATGGTTGGTAATTCGTGTCGATGTCTTTTATAAACTAATTTTTATGAAGAACCACGTACCATGATTAACGCATCAGAACGTTAATTATTTCAGGAATTTTCATTCAATACTATAGTAAAAACTTGGATATCTTTGAATGGTGGGCATGATGCTTCTTGAGAATCAGTGATGTGAGTCCGAAATCCATCATACAGAGAAACAGTATTTTGAATAGTTAAGTCTAAATTAAATAAATTACAACTTATTTTTTTTTTTTTTTTCAATTTTGATCTGTTAACTAAACCAATGTCTGACCAAAACTAACATGCACCTCTCCGACCCTGAAGATTAACATAAATTTTGTTATTTTCTCTCATGATGTATGTCATACTCTACAGGTGAGGAGTTGAAATAAACTTTCTGCACTTGTACACACAAGAGAGGAGTCATTCTACTGTTATTAGTTGTCTTAATTCCAAAATTAATTTTTTGTGGTTTCTCAAGGTCATTTATGAATAAATAATAGTAAATATATAAGAACAATTAAATTTTTTAGACATACTAGAAGATCGATGATTGAACGTGTGTAATGGTAAAAAAGGAAGATGGTCCAACATTTCGCTCCATATTGCAGGGTTTCATCAGGGCTAAAAAAAGTTAAATCTTTTAGTTATTCTTATTTAATTATTCGTTTCACTTCACATCTCTTTTATTTTCTTTAATTTACATTGTTCATTTTTATATAAATTATCATAATTAGCAACACATTTGTTAAATTTTATTTTTGTTATCCATTTGCTTATTTTTTTACCTCATTTAAATGTTAGTCTTTTTTAGCCCCTGCAACATGGGGCGATACGTTAGTTCAAATTAAGTTTTTTTCTTTGACCGCCTTCAAACCATTTTCCTTTTATTTTTATTAATATTTTTTAGTTTGTTTTACATAATTAAAAAAATGTATGGTCATTGCCCACATTTTTATGCTGTAAAAATACATCTGAAAGTTTTATCCACAGATAAATAATTTTTTTCACCAACTTTAAAATCATTCTTATTTTTTAACAAAAATTGATATTAATGGTCATTGCATTAAACCACAGGTATATTGGTGTTGAAAAGTTGTTTTTTTTTCTTTCTAAATATAAAAGTATTTAAGTATATCTTTTATATATAAAATATAAATGGGTTTAGTTGCATCTAAATTCACTGATTCGGATAAATATTCGGTTGGTTGGAAAATTAAATAAGCCGTTTCATTAATATCTAGTCTCTAGTTGTGACGAGGTTTTTACCAGAGATGGGCAAAAATTAGCTATAGATGGAACTAATAGCTACAATTACCATGGAAACGATATTTATTTATTAATGAATAAGGGTCGTAGTATCCATGGCAATTTTAGCTCTTAATTTCATCTATAGCTAATTTTTGCCCATCTTTGGTTTTTACGAACCCTACAGTTGTTGTTGTATATGGATTGTTCGTGGGTTTAATTGTGTTTCTAAAATTCTTTTTATTTTTTTCCATAACAGATCTAGTTGTTATAAATCGCAGCAAACTAGAACTTCCTGATTTTGAGATATATAGATGATATTTTTTTTTTTTAGTTTTATGTTTTGCTGTGAATTGTTAATTTATTTTTATTCTGATTGTATAATGTTCTTATATGTACTGAAGTGTTGAACTTCGGTGTTTAAATTTCTTGTATTCTGATTTCACGAGAACATCAAGCTATACATTTGTTTTTTTCATTTATTGTCCTAGAAGTACTTATTGTTCTAAATTATTGAATCTTTTCATTGTATATTCTATTATTCCAATTAAAACAATAATTAACATTTTTAGTTAGTTAATAATTTTTATTTAAGTATGTGGACGGTTTATTATACTTGTGTCACGTGTACTTTGGCATGTTAAAGAAAAGAAAATCATTTCTTGATTCATATTGTATATGCATTTTATTTCTTAAGTATAAATGGATTTAATATAATTAATATCTTATATCAACAAGTTGAAATAACATTTAATAACCTATCATTTTATATTATATTATCTTTGTTAATGTATTGTTCCCTTTGATATGTGTCATTAATGAATGGGTGTAAAAAAAAAATTACAATCATTTTGTTTTATATATGCCTAATAGTTTCAAAATAAATGTGTAATATTAAAAATAAAATAATAATAATAATGGTAATACTGCACTTTTATAGATTATTGAATGTTTTATGTTAAACAATTTTGAGCTGAACGATGGTGGTTTAGAATTGTGTTTAGTTTTGATGTTAGTACAATAAGCTATATACGTTAGTACTATAAGCTAATATTGTACTATATATATTATATATAGTACTAAAAGCTTATATTACTATATATGTTAGTACTATAAGCAAGCACCTTGTGATAATTTACTAGTTAATGATAAAAAATATTCCTGTTAAATGTATTCATTAGGTATTTTGCACTAACAGTTGATGTGTAATTTTTTGAAATTTTAATTTTTTAAAAATGAACAGTTGTGAAAGTATTCGTGGAACCCATGACATTAATGTATAGTAAATAATATAATTTTGTCATAAACATTTTGTATGTTTAGTTTTTTAATTGCTTCTTTGCCTCCTATGTGCTAGTATAGATTGTGGAAATTGTGAATAAAATAATTATAGAAAGAAGCGTTTTATTTATTTATTCATTCTATCAAACCTGATCGTTTTTTCTCTTATTTTATTTCAGTCAATATTACAATAATTATATTGAGGTGTAGATAGTTGACCGTAGATTAATGCTTGAAGAAGTTTGTCGGGGGGTGCGGTCAGCAAAGAACAACATAAATAAACAAAACCATAAAATAAATAAATATGGTTTTGTTTATTTATGTTGTTCTTTGCTGACCGCACCCCCCGACAAACTTCTTCAAGCATACAATAATTATAACTTAACTTTTTTTTTTTTAAAGATTATTCTTTAAAAACAAAAAAGATGTCAGAAGATATTAGCCATATTAAATAAATAAAAAAAAAGCTAAGCAACCAGCAGTGACTCGAACAAATGGTTTTAGTGGTTACAAGAATTAGATGCTGTTCTAGCTGAAGAAGATGACCGATCCATTGTTGATATAACTGAATGAAAAAATAATTTTATTCTGGGACAAAAGTCCTCTAATAATAAATATATTTATTTATACATAATCTTTAAAATTTCTTGAGACTGGTTATTGTTATTTAAATAATTAAATTTTATCCAATTTTAGTCTGAAAACAATTATATTTCTTTATAAGTCTGACGTTTTGGCCATCCTCAAGGACAATTTTCGAACCACATCAATTTTAAAAAACTTTATGCAGGTTATTCTGCCCAGGTCATTTATATTAGTCCACAAAACAAGATTATTTGTGTACTGAAATTAATGACCTCATAGGTCATGGAAGAGGTGTGAACTCTCTAAAAAAGTGTAAGTTATTTAACTTACACATTTAATTACGTATATATGCATTTTATTTCCTATTTCATTCATTACTTTATTTTTATTTTAAATAATTTTTTTGTACATATCTTTACTAACAAGATTTTCATATGTTTTATTATATGTTCCTACTACGTAATTTTAATATTATTATTCTCATACAGCCTCTATCATCTTATTTCCATAATCTTAAATATTTTCTAATCTTTCTATATATTGTAGTACTCAAAAATTATTTTAAGTAAATAAAAGAAATATTTATATAGATTTACTCAATTCTCATATTTAAAGCTTAGGTTCAAATGAAAAACTTTAATATTAAACAGATAGAAAAATTTTATTTTATTTTTATAACATTATTGACTCTTAATCTCAGGGGGGATTTCTAGGCAATCAGAACAATCATTTTTCTACTAATAACACTTAATTACAACAAAACAAACCAATTATATAATCTTCTTTTGATGATTAATGAATCTTGATGTCTTCTTTCCCCAAATGGTATGTCTAACTGTATAACAATGGCTTCTAGTCACGTCTGCTTCCAGGAGACGGACGTCCTCTCCTCAGTAATCCAACCCAAGAGTCCCCTCCATGTAAGCATCGATTGTACCACAACGGTTTTGAGTGTTTTCTTATGATTTTCTTTATGAATCTTTTTTTAAAGAATAAAAATAAATTCCAATCAGGCGTACAAAAAATGAAAAATATCTTTATATATTGTAATATGCTCTTTTTGAGTAAATAGTATATTTTGATGTATAAAGGGTTTTTGATAT
>NW_027109243.1:1249909-1251666 GCF_000696795.3 Halyomorpha halys | reverse complement strand
TTCCAAACTCCTTAACCATCCTAACCCATTAATTCTTAATATTTCATCCTTAACAATCCCTGATAATCCTCCGAGGCGTCTGAAAAGAAGATGGCCACAGGACCTTCTAATTTAAATTAATATTTGAAGTACCACCAATGGGTGGTTCCTTCCCAAGATTTTCAAGTTTATATGAAACATACTACATATTTACCTATAGTATTATTTTGTACAGTTGTAAATTACATTAAATAAATAATTAAAAAAAAAAAGTTTTATTTCAGAAATTAAAAATGGAAATTATGAAACTAACAAAAATAATCATACAACTTTCACTCATCACCTTAGTATCTGGCCGCAAGTCCTAACCCTGCAGGCAACAGCCCTGGTTATAATCGATAAAAATAAAGTAATCAAAATCGGTAGCTGTGAGTCAACCCTCCTGGGGTCCCTCACAAATTGGGTAACCTTAATTAGGTAAAAATCTGGCAGCCGAGCGTGACTCTGACCAAATCACTTCCTTGCATAACCATTGGTCTAGTAACAGTACTTCCTTACAAAGTACTGAACCCATTTTTTTCATTGCATAAAAAAATTTGAACTTTCAGCCTTTACAAAAACATTTATATCTGGTAATAAAAATAAATAAATAAATAGTTAGTGGTTAGTACCACTTATGCAAATTCATTAGCTGTGAAAGGGCAGGCATCACCATCTTTTATCGGTCTGCCCATAAAGCCCTTGAGTCACCTAAAGCCACCTCTACATTGGTGAGAGAGTGCAAACAGGCATTAGAGTCACTGGTGAGCTCAGAGAAGCGTAAGTCAGTGTGGGACCCTGGACAAAAGGGAATCACAAGTAATGAGAAAGAAAGCTGATCAGCCCTTCAATGGGGCCAGAACCTTTCCTATGCATTTCTAAAAGGCATCAGCGCAAAGAAGTCCTTGATTGGACATGGAAGATAGCAGGCAAGGAGTGGAGGGAATATATAGAGCTAAGACAGGCCAAGATACTAATAACTAAACTCTCTACTTCTAGAACTAAGTGGCTGCAAGGCCTAAACAGAAATGAATTCTGATTCCTAATAGGAGTTCTTACAGGTCATTGCAGACTTAAAAGACATCTTAAGATTTGTGGAGTAGTTTGTGATGAAACCTGTCACTTATGTGGACAGGCCCCGGAAACTGCCCTATATATTATATAGCAGATTGTGACCGGTACGCATCACTTAGATATAGCCTTCTAGGCTTTGGTAGAATCCTGCAACATGAAGCTTCCTCTATAGATTGTGTGTCCCTTTTAAATTTCATTAGAAAGCCAAAAAGGATCAATATAGAGGAATAAAAATTATTATTAGAATTATTCTATTAGTCTGTCTTGGGAAAAAAGGACCAATAGGCCCATTGTAGTTATGTGAAACATCTTGATTCTTTTATTATATATTTTTCTTTTATAATGAAATAATTTTTTATTTTATACTTTTTTACTAACTTTGTGTATTATATTTTTATATTATCACAATCGTCGAAATTGGAGGATAAAAATAAATCCCAACAAATCACATTTACTCTTTGTTGTAAACCTGCCAACTGCCCTACAGTATACTTTAATAATGTGGCTCTTACCCCTGTAGAACTATTTTTTTTTATTTATTTTTTTTTTTTTTTTTTTTATATCCCCCTCCCTTGCCATCTCTGGCATACGGGGTGCGGGAGCAGTGGGGTAGTGCGCTGGGGCTTGCGCATGCCACTACTCCCTAGGATCACCAATCGTTTTTT
>NW_027109243.1:1245550-1249859 GCF_000696795.3 Halyomorpha halys | reverse complement strand
CTAACTGTTGTGCGACAATCGATGTTTACATGCAACATCAAGGCAGGTTTTCGTTTTGGGAGGCATTCGTTGTTTGGGCGCGCAGGTGAAAGGATGTCTCCAGGATGAGGAGGTCCTCATGAATTTCTGTCCAGCAAGAATAGGAAGCCATTTTGGACGCTAGGACAATAACATTAGAAACAAAGAAGATACCAGGAATCATCAAAAGAAGATCGTGAACTTGGTTAGTTTTGCTATACATAAAAATAGATACATGTATAAAATAGATATTAGTTTAATTAAGAGAAATCATTGTAAGTGTCTGTATTCTGATTGCCTAGCAACAACACACCCTGAGATTAAGAGTCTTATATTATAAAAATTAGAATAAAATTCTATTATATATTTAGTATTAAAGTTTTTAAATTTAAACCCTAGCTATCTCCTGTATATTTGAATAAAGTTTAAAAAACGATAAAAATTCTCTTTATTTTATTTTTAATAAATTATTACAATATATATAAAAATATCTTTATCATATACATTTTACAACAGGTATCACTTAGAAAACATGAGAGCATTGAGCAAGTTAATATAAACAAGATTGAACTTTTATGGTCCTTATAATATTTAACAATAAGTGCAAATAACAATCAATGCCCAATATATTTAATGAATTTGATTCATTATTAATAAATGAATTGGTAACAAAAAATAATAAAGTAAATTTCTGTAACACATCTATAGCTAGATTAAATATAGACTCTAAGTAATTGTAAAAAAATCAATGAAATATTATTGAAGTTAAATAAAAAAATACAATGATGCGAAAAATAAATAGAAACTGGTTTTCATACTCTACTCAACATGGTGGGTACTCGTGGAGCTGTACTCGCTATTATGATGCATCCAAGGGAAGGGAACTAGAGCACCCCCCACCCTAGCTCCTTCTCCCCTACACACCATATTAAACAACTCCTACGAGGAGGCAGTCCAGAACTTGGTAACGCCCAATTAGTTCGGAATTGGGTAGGTACTTGGAACACTTTTCCCCCTATTCTCGGACTCCTAAGTTATGAATATGGGAGGTTACTAGTTTCTTTAGGTTATCCTTTACCTATGTTGGGGACTGTTTCTTAATAATTCTTGTTTTACTTTGTAGACAAATATTTTGACAGCTCTGTTCTGACATGTTATTTAAAAACACAGTATCATCCAAAAAGTAATTTTTGCAGTTTCATAATCATTGTCCGGTTCAAATTTGTTGTAAAACAGTGCAATAATTTTCTTAATTTTAATGTATATTTGGTTCTGGAATGGGATTAACTTATGATAAATGCAGTAATTTATAGCTTTTCATAACAGAGGAAACGTGGATTGAACCATTCTTAGCCTATGTCTTCATGAATTTAAATACGTTCATAATTATGGTTTTGGTTTGAGAGTGGATAGTTTTCCCTCTACCCAGTTTACTTGACATAGTAAATTTATAATACCGCGATATTAATGAAACATAATTTTGAAAAACTGATAGCAGGAATTTTTATTAAGGTCAGGAAAGGTAGTCCTGTCAAATGAGTAGGTCTGTTCCAACAACCACTTCTCACAATCCAGAACTGCACAGAGCATGCACAGTACAGGATTTAGGAGAGGAAAACACGTACTACGCATGTTCCGTAGTCAGAAGTGGTTGTTGGAACAGACCTAGTGGAGAGAAGAGGGGGCTGGGGAAGTTTGCCACTGTACATCCCCACAGGCAAACTCATCTTGGATGCACATACATAGAAATAAAACAATTAATCATTGTTCCCGATTATAGCCTAAAAGTGAATTGTATTCATGCAACTTGAATTCCTCAAACCACTGGGATTATCATCTCTTGAGTGAACACTAATAATACAGGTTATAACCCACAACAATAGAACATTGTGTATAAGTGAGTATACATCCGCCATGTACAGGTAAACCTTTATA
This sequence comes from Halyomorpha halys, assembly GCF_000696795.3. NCBI lineage: Eukaryota > Metazoa > Arthropoda > Insecta > Hemiptera > Pentatomidae > Halyomorpha > Halyomorpha halys. The sequence goes on along the minus strand of NW_027109243.1, from coordinate 1,247,906 downwards.
ACTTCTATGCTTTTTTTAATTGATTCAAATAACAAATTAGCACATGCTATGAAAAGACTGTAAAACTAAAATTCAAAAAGGTGGTTGACAAGACAACTGCGAGAAGCTGAAGAGAAAACTTTCCTCTCCTCAGGCATGAGCTTGAGCGAATTCCTTAAATTGCTTACTTTTACACACTATGTAGGGGAAAAAAGAGTATTTGTTTTTCAAATTTCATTATAAATATATTAACTATATAAAAATTTGATTATTCCAAAAAAAAGAATTATTTTAACTAATTTAAAGTGATTGATGGATCTATCTGGACTATCCTCATAGAAAGGTCAAATCAGGTGTCCAAAGGTTTTTAAGGAATTTTATCAAATCTTCTTAATGAAGAAGAAAAATGTGTACGTACACTTTGAAAGCAACAAAAATTTACAATTTGTTCTTCTTAGCTATGCATTCAATGCTCAATTGTTATAGAATCAATATTTAAAATATTAAGAATGATTTTATGGAGTTATCCCATCAACTGAAAGGCTCATGTATAGGTTAAGTGAAATTAAGTTATTTATTTAATAACTATGGTAACAAGAAAACGTTATCAAAATGCCCTTACACATGCACCTGGAAGTTAAAACTACAACTTTATGTGTTAGATATTATTTTTCTAAAATCTTTGTCTTTTCAACAGTATATAATACATATATATTACTACTCTTATTTCTGGAAATGTGTTTTCAACCTGGAAAAAAATATTTTTCCTCTAATTTCATTAAGTTAATTATCAAATCCTTTCATAGTTTATATTTATTAATTTTGCATTGCTAGTAAGAATGTGAGAAGGTTAATAATTTTAAATAAAGAAAATTAAAGCTAAATAAGTGAAAGATTTTTTGAAAATTCATCATTTAAGCCCCGTCAGACTATTTCAATGAGGATAAGAGCTAGCTGATACTAAACATCACTTGATTGGCCACTCATATACTAAGTTAAAATTTAATCAAAATCATTAGAACTGTTTTGGATAAAATGGATTTAAAAAAGTGGCATTTCTGGTTGGTCAATTTAGTAACGATAAAGTTTAAATATGTAATTTCAGTTTCGCATAACTAGTTATTTTTCAGCTAGGCTGTTCCTATACACACAGACCATTTTGTGAGACTTAATTATTTGGACATTGGGGAAGTCAAAACGTTTACTTCGGTTGAAAACTAGAATTGTAAAATTTTGCATTATTCCAATAGTTCTTGTTACTATATATTCCATATATAGGTAAGTGAAACTAAAAATATCTCTGATTTTACCTTATAAGAACATATTCTAAAACAATAGTTTATAATACTGAAAACCTAATAACATCTCAGTCTCCCCAGAAAGGAACATCAGAATCACTGTGAGGTACGAGAGGCAGGTCATATGGTAATAAAAACACTTTCCCCCTTGTAACTTCATCATTAACAAGTGGAAAGTAATCTTGGCCAATCTGGAATTACAATATAGGTTTAAATAAACTTTATTATAAGAACAAACTATACTAACAACTTTGTAAAGTTGGTACACTTAAGTTAAAATGAACATGAACCTTAACAGAGATACCAAAACATTTATTGAAATGTAAATTTAAACTTAGTTTTATTTTAAAAATATCGACTTCCTCTATTTTTCATCGACTTAGAACTAGCTTCCAATAATGCAGACATTTTTAAAATTTCGAGGCTGGTATACTCTTGTGTACGTTTTGAGGAACCCCGACACAGGACTGAAATTGTCCAGTGCAGTAAGTGTCAGATTTTTGGCCACACAAAAGCCTACTGCCACCATCAAGCCAGATGTGTTAAATGTGCTGGCTCACATCCATCTGGTACCTGTCAGAAGACTCGAGAGACTCCAGCTAAATGCGTACTTTGTGGGAAAGAAGGTCATCCTGCTAACTACAAAGGTTGCGAAATATACAAAAATATGCAACGCCAAAAAACCACAAATTCTGCATTAAAAGAGTTCAATCAAAACAAAGTGATTTTAGGAGAAGAACTTGCTGGCCCATCAACGAGCGACGTAGAACATCGTACCCCGGTCACTAATCGCTTACAACAACCCATCAACTCCAGAAGACAGCCTTTTATTAAATATGCAGAAGTAACTCGTCGAGTTCAGGCACCTCAAGCTTCCCATCCTCTCCTTCTGACATCCCACCCTCAGCCTCAGTCCTCTGTTTCTCTCCCTCAGACTTCACTATATCAGTCCCCAAGCTCCTATCCACAGACTAAACCACCTACAAATGACTTTCCTTCCAAAAATGTGAAAATTCCTACACAGGTCAATCCTAAACTTCCTCCCCTATCCCAAACTTCCTCTTCGGTCAATCTTTTCC
>NW_027109243.1:1203724-1239605 GCF_000696795.3 Halyomorpha halys | reverse complement strand
TATCATATCATTATGTCATTATGATCAAATTTACTGGTTGTATTTTTTTATACAGTTGTAAATATCAATAAATAAATAAAATAAAAAAAAAATTAAAATATTTTTATATGTTCAAATATATTTTCCTATGATTTATACAATTTAAATTTTTTTTTTAAATATCAATAAACACTCCAAAAAGAGCATATTAATTTGTTCAAAAGATTTTCTTATTGTATGTTTGTCTTAATTTTAATTTATTTACCAAAAGCTAATTCACAAGTATAATTTCACTTAATTCCACTATATACTTGTAAAGGGCAAGGTTCTATTAGGGTGTAGTTTGTTATCCTAAGAACCCAACACTATCATTGAATAAGATAAATAAGTAAATCACAAACCAATATTTGAGGAACCAAGATAACACCCGCTTCATAACTTTGTAATGATAAGCCAGATTTTGCTCTGAAACCCCATGCAGCCTTGCTCATATTGGCAGAGGTTAGAACAAAATAGTAAATCTTCTTTTCATCTGTTGACAATCGACAGTAGGACTTGATATGAGGAAGAGCACGTGTCCGGTAGCGTTTATCACTGTACCAATCACTGAAATGTTAAACATCAAATTATATACATTAATAATTAATCAATTAAAACAATGTGGTCAAAGGAAGATGGTCTGGGTGCGGTCAATTATGTACAAAACTCATAAAAAAACTTATTTTAGCAACAAAAAAGTGTTAACCACCTTTCAGGCGGATAATCAAACTCCCAAAAAGCCTGACAGGCAAATGTCCCCCAGAACGCACTTAGTAGGACAACCTATTCTCAATGTTAATCATTAGACCGGTTATTGGAATTTTTTATTCCATACCTGCTTTATCCATGTTAAGAGACATTTTTCAAGTTCACAATACTCTGTTGATTGAATAATTCTATAAAGGGTAAACTTCGGTGCATTAAACTTCGTAGACAGTTCATAATGCAACTTTTCATATTATTACAACAATAGCTTTAATTTTTCAGCAGCTATCTATGAATTAAACTTTCATTTCAACATTTTTTTTTGCACTTATTTATCGTACAATGCCTTAGATCAGTGGTTCCCAAACTATTTTTAGTAACGGAACCATTTTGGTAGAAGTAGGTAAATGTCAGAACTCCTATATATCATTTCAAATAGGATGTCAAGTGCCGTCATTTTTAGCAAAATCTAAAAATGGCTAGGTTATCTACACAATACATGTGCAAAATTGAAGAAAATCAGAGATGGTGAGGTTCAAAACTGTGTTTAATTGATATGGAATAACCCATTCCTACATTATTTTGTGGAATACCTGGAAGAGGTTTATAAGGAACCCTGGTTTGAAATTACCGTCTTAGATAGTACTGAAACACAAAATATGTACAGAAGCAATTCAAATGTTTGTAAACAAACGTGACATACATTTGTTAACATTTATACTAGACCATAACCTCACTATTCTCCACCTTTGAGCTAAATCATAGGACCCATTTATGAAAATTTAGGTGTATCAAGGAATGATGAAATCAGTATCAATGCAAGTGATGATGAACACTGCCCAGAGAGTCCACAATAATATTCTCAGCCAAAATCACAAGCTTCTTGTTTTGTCCGGAACTTTTCTACCAGATCCAAACGAGAGGACTCTCACGATGAACTCTTTCTCTAAAAAGATATGGCAAAATTTCTCATTTAGAAAAGGGATACACTTCTTATATATCTCCTTATTTTCTCTTTTGACTCTTCATAACTCAAACGAGGTTATTATTCTCAAATCATACTTTTGATTCCAAGATCAGTCCCTTCAATCTAAGAAAATGCAACAAATTAATTCCTTGGCCTCCTTAATAAGTCATTGCCAGATAATGCTATCTTGTAAGGTCACTCACCAGTAGTGGATGTTCAGCAGGTCTCAGACCTCCTTCATGACAGCATTCTCCTATTTATGTTTATGGTCTCCCTCTTCCTCTAGTTGAGTAGAGCCTTCTATCGAACAACTTTCTTGAAATAATAGGGATCTTTGGCTTCATCAGTAAGTCATTGGCAGATAACCTTATCTTGTAAGGTCACTCACCAGTTGTGAATATTCAGTAGGAGTTAGGAATTCTGGATGACAGCATTCTCCTATGTCGAGTAGAATCTTCTTCTAGTTGAGTAGAGCCTTCTGACAAGCACCTTCCTTTGGAATAACAGGGAATACTATATTAGGATATCTCTGGATTTGTAGGTGTCAATGCAATAAACCTCGTCAAAGCAGGTAAATCCTCTTCTCTAAGGAGCTTCATCAATTCATATTTTACTATATGGTACTGGCGTGCTGTGGGAGAGTTCTTGGTGCATTTTCCTAGCATATAGACTAGTATTTCAGGCTCACTGCTGTATCTAACTTGAGGTACCTAACTTCTCCTCTGATGTCATTTGGCTCCTGGAACTCAAAGAGGGGTGCAGTAAGTAAAATATAAATAATTAAATATAAAACAAACAAGATGTAATACAAACCACATGTACGAAAGCACCCACTCCTGCTTAGCCCGAGTTTCTTTAGGATAACCTACATATCCTCCAGTTTTGTCATAGCTCTTCGAAACACACTTTTGAGTTGGGTAAATCTAGTTTAAAATAATTATTATTTAAGGCCACAGACATGGTAAAGACAGTAAGTCAAAAATTCTGAATTTGAGTTCTTGTTTAATTATGAAAAAGAAATAAATAATTTAGACCATTGGTATGAAAAACAGGAAGTAAATTGGCAGAATAGTACCTTCAATGATTTTTGTGATTAAAAAAAAAAGTAGAATATTTTGTCATTTGAAAAAATAAGGAACATGGTTTGGGTGTGGTCAAAATGGAACTCAAATACTATGAAAATATTAAGCACCAATGTTTGGCCCCACTTGGTAGGGTTTCATCATGGCTAAAAACAAAGTTCACAACAAAAACTAAAAATATGTAATCCTTTTGCATGTTATTTTTCTTTTCTATAATTTTTTTTATCAATTAATTAATTCATTATTCAGCTATATTATTCAATATCTACTTATATTTCCTATTATTATTATTCCTAATCATACTATTATTAAATATATATTAATATCTTTTTCTCTTATTTATAACCATCGAATGTTCCCACTCCTCCACCTTCCTCATTCTTCCTAGACAAAAGATTTGTTCTTTATTTTCCTCTTTCTTCACCTTCATTTTGCCCATTGATATATTTACTCTAACTATATTTCCTTAATTTTCTGTATTTTAGTTTGTACTATGTTTGTTTAATTTTTTATTAATCTATTTTTCTATTAATTATTAACCCGTTGATTTTATGTCTAATATTCATTACTTATTTCTTTTTTTATTTATACTTATTCCTATCTGTATATCTTATTTCTATTTTATTTAATTTACTTTGTTCATTTTTATATTTTTTTTTTCACATATTTTTTATTTCCACTCACCAATATTTGAAATATATAGTAAGGAAAGTATTGTGAAAGTGAAAACTTTTGAATTCTAGTTTTCGGCCAAAATACATACTTTGAGCTTCTCCGAGTTCAAATAGTCAAGTCGTGAAAAATGGTCCAGGTGCTAGTTCAAAAACGAAAAGTAGTACAAAACTGAAATAACATATTTAAGCCAGGTATATGCCTTAAATATGACAGTAACTTTTTCAATGAAATTAACCGATCGGAAGTGCCACTTCATATAACCGATATTTCCCCTTTTTTTTTTAAATTTTCTCTGAAAAGAGCTCTATTTTGATTAATCTCGGTATAGCAATGTACAAAGTATGTAGCATGTAGATGTAGCAAGTAAATAGTCTTTACTATCATCCAGGCCTTATCCTCACTGAAATAGTCTACCAGGGTTTAAATGCAGATTTTTCAAAAAATCTTCCCCTTAAGTACATTTAATTTTGTTTAATTGAAAAAATAAACAATTCTCATTGTTAGCAATAATAAACAATGTATAAATAGAAAATATTTAGGAAGTTTATGAATAGCAAAAGGAGAAAAAAGAGAAAATAGAAACATTTGATTTGAATGTGGAAAGCCGAGAATGCCTGATCATTCCTGATTGTATTACGACTTAATAATCTTTTGTTAAACTTTTGTGTTCTTGGTAGGAACAAAATTTATATTCATTATTTCCACCTCAAGAAACAGATCAGAAAAATAAAATGAATTTCTTTTTAATAAGTGAAAAAATAAAATTTTTGTTCATAATTTTTGCCTTTCCTGGTTTTTTGAAATCACAAAAGTAGCGATAACTACAACATGAGCCCACCGATCTACACAAAGAGTTTAGAGTAACATGTTTTTCTATTATTGCAACATACATAATTTTCTCTTTCTTGCCCATTGTACCATATAATAATCGTTTTCTTTCATACATTTCATTATGTTTATTTAAGTTTTTTTTTATTATTTTATATATTACTTACATATCTTATTATGTTAATTCTCATCATTTACATTTTCTTCCGCACCTTTCATTAAGTTAATTTCTTCAACACTTTCTGTTTTTAATTTTTCATAATTTATTTCGTATGACTCTTACTTCTATAATATACGAGGGTAAGTCAATTAGTATCTGCAATATAGCTATAAAATTTTATTGTAATCAAATAGGAAACTTACAAGTACATCATTTTTCGACATAGTCCCCTTGTTTTACAACGCACTTGGTCCATCGTTGTACAAACTTCATGATGCCTTTATAAAACAAGGTTTTCAGTTGAGCTGCGAGCCAAAAATGCACCACTTCTTTCATTGCTTTGTCCAAGGTAAATCAAAGGCCCCTTAATGCCTCTTTGAGAGGACCAAACAAGTGATAGTCAGAAGGGACAAGATGAGGACTTTATGAAAAATGAGCCAGTACTTCAAAATTGAGTTTGAATTTTTGCAGTTTGAACACTGTGACCATTTTTGAATTTTTTTAATCCATTCGTAGACACTCCGTTGCGGAGATTTTTTTACATAATATTTTAGTTCTAACTTATTTATTTTTTATTTCATAACATCTTATACTCTTACACTAAATACTTCCTGTAGTCCTGATGAGACACTGTAAAGCGGCGCAAAATGCCAGTGCTTAATAAATAATATTGTACTATTTTAAAGTTCCTTCCTGACCACGACTAGACCATATTCCTTGTATTAGTTACATATGATTGATCAACAATATTCCAATATGTTTCAAAAAATGTAAATAATATAACAACTTACAAACTTTATTTGAGGAGTATTGTTTCTCCACCACTCTCTCTTCGAAGAAGTAAACACTGATAACATATTACTAGGAAACCACGATGATGGCTCTGGTCCGAGGGAACCGATTACTGAATATTGAGCTATAATATTTCCATCGTTTGCAACGATATGTTCTTTCAAAATCTTTCCCATCTTTAACTGTCCCCAATCATCAGTGGTATGCATTCCAGGAATTGAAGCTATAAAAAATACTCTGAAATATAATGTAATAATTATTAGTATTCCATATTGTAAAATTTTTAAATTTATTAAAATAATTATAAGTAATCTGACTGTTTTTATTATTCTCAGATCTAAAATATAGCTTTGATGATGAAAAGGTTGAAATGAATAAATTATTAACTAAATATGAGAATTTTATTTTAAATTATTGACTCGATCTCAGGGTAGGTTCTCTAGACAATCAGAACACTATGATATATAAATGAATTAATGGCTACTTTAACAAATCTTGTTAATCCCAGGTTGAGCAAACTAACCAATTATATCTATCTTCTTTGGTGACTGTTGATTGCTCATGCCTTCTTACAAAAAATGCTACAGTTGACAGTAGACAAAGGGTGGTCAAGCTCTCGGCACTCCTGCCAGCGGTCCAAACAAAAGAGCTTTCTTCCTTTGGCCATTACAAACCCTTGATAGCTGATGCTAACATCGATTGTAGCATAACGGTTTTGATTTACTTGCAATGATTCATGATTTAATGAATAACTTAATCATCTCCATTCTCCTCTTCTATTTCCTCTTGGATTTTTTGTTTATTATAATCGTGGTAGAGAAACAAAAGCTGAAAAATTTTAAACTTGCTGCTCAACATAGCAGCAATCCAACAGACTTTATTTAAAAGGACGTCCCCATTTGGTCTATTTGAAACAAGTTTGTTTGTTTTGCTTCATTACTTCTAAATGATGAAATTGGTTAGTTTTATATCCATGATAAAGTTGATCAGTTTGCTCTTTGGTGGAAATAAATGGAAAAAACTAAACTAAACTATTTATATTAAAAATAAATATATATTAAAGATGATATTACAATAAATTAAATTAGTAATATGTAAAACAGTTGTCATTTTTAACAAGTGAAGTGACAACTTCACTAACCCATTTCCTCCCAACAGTAGAAACAATATTATTTTTGGATATTTGTTTATGTTTTTACATTAAAATATTCTGTAATATTCCTTTTTTTTAAATAAATATTTACTCTTGTAATAAACAGTGAAGTTTACTTTTTCCACAAAAGAGCTAACTGATTGACTTCATCATGGATAGCAAACTAACCGATTTCATCTTTCAGAAGTAATGGAGGCAAAAACAAACTCGTTCCAAATATTCAAGATGGCGGCACGCATTCTTCCTAAATCTGTCTAATTGCTGCTAAGTTAAACAGATAGAATGAAATTTTATCAACTTTTATTTTTTTTTATCATGATTGTATTTACAGTGAATTTAAGAAAAAATTGACGGGGAGAATAATTATTAAGGAAAAATCTACATTAAGAAAATCACATAAAAACTGAAACTGTTATGCTACAATTTATGTTTTGCATGGACTATGGTCGACAAATATATCGACAAGGGTTGGTAACGAACAAAGGAAGTGTAGCGATATGCTACCTGCTGGTCTAGACTGTGACTATTACAGCCGCGGAAATCGTTATTGCTTCCCGCCAAGATGAAGAGCTTCAGTTCGTTCCACCTTGGAGCAACATTTATGTTTTCTCTAGCCACTTATTGTGTTAATTTATTATATATATAATGTTATATGTAAACATATAAATAGAGTTATGATTATAAATATGTTGATTTAATAAATAACTTTTCCAAAAAGAATATACTGAATAAAAAAAAAGAAGTAAATTCTTACAGACAGTGTCTCTCACCAGCCTTTCTATGGTTAGTAGAATCAATACCCCACCTCAACAAGTAACTTCTTGGGACAGTAAATAAGACATAGTAGGTATTTTCTTCTAACTCATTCTTTGATATGAAGAGTCTTATTTCATGCTAGTTCCCTGTTGGTCACCTCCTCATCCCTCTACAGTTAATCCTTTCGCAGGACCTGGCGGCTAGCTACCCCGCTGAGCATACATACCTCCTTTTTGCATGTACAGGCATAGCACCCTGTAGAACGAAGTTACCTTCCTACATGACCTGGCGGCTGGCTACCCTCCGAGCTTGCATACCTGCTTCGTACCTACAGGAATAGTACCTGATAGAAGGAAGTTACCATCCTTAGAGAAATTACGGCTGCTGTTAGCCCGTAAATTCATCCTATCAATTCACCTCCGAATCAACTACCTTACCTATACTGAACACCCATTGTTGAGGCCTTCTGGTCAAGTGTACATAACATATCTATTGAAGTCAGATATAATGCAACCACCTCACAGAAGAAAGCTCACTCTTTGTTTGGATCACTAATGGATTGGTCATGTCCTGGAAGCTAGGAGCTCCTGATCACCCTTTGTCTACTGTCAGTGATAGTCATTTTTTTGGAAGAAGACATCAAAACCAAAAAAGATCATATAATTGGTTAGTTTGCTCAACATAGGATTAAACAAACTTTAAAAGTATTCATTAATTCAAAAGTATCATTGCATTCTGATTGTCTAGAAAACCTGCCCTGATATAGAGTCAATAATGTAAAATAAATTAAAATAGAATTCTCATATCTAGTTAATATTTAAAAAACCTTGCCAACTCTAATTTTAATAATAAAGCCAGATAAAATCCTTATTAAATATTACAATAAGTTTGTTAAATTTGAAAATTATTGCTTATTAGGGGGGTTTCCTGAAGAAACCTTACCTTCTAGTATTTTTGATATTATGATCTCCTTTTGAGAGATTTTGACATGTCATACATCGACCAATATTTCTCTATAAATGTCTGTTTTAAAGATAAGTAAGGCTAATTTTTCAATGCTGCTCAATTCAAGAAATATCTTAACTTAAGCCTCCTCTTCTAGTTTTAAATAAATTTTTCAAAGAAAAGATAAGACAGTAGTTAATTCTGAGCTTAGGGGGCAGATGCTCTGAGAAGCGAACTCATCTGCCATTTTTGGTGTTATAATCTCCTCTTGAGAGATTGTGACATGTTCTACATTTTGTTAAATATTATAGCAAAATAGCCCCAATTTCCAAAAATAAAGATATGACTAAGTTTCATAATCAGGGCATATCCCTAAAAAGGAGGTTGTAAACATAAAATGATTAAGGAAATTACATAAAAATAATTGGCTTTTCTCAATTAATATAGCGATTGTTATCTTTCATATAGAATAATACATAATGTTTTAGTATAATTGTGAATAGTATAAATTTAAAAGTGAATATAAAGGTTAATAAGTTATAACTTCTTTTAATATAATAATTAGTAGATGGACTAGATAATGGACGGAATGTCCGAAACATTGTCCATAAGATGAAATATGAAGTACTAAGGGTTTTTTTCCTTGAAAAGAAAACAAAAAAGTACAAATTTATGAAGAGTAAATAAGATAAATCCACAGAGCACAGAATTTTACTCAAACATTTTATCCATTCATTGTCTTAATTTCACAATAATATCTTTATATGTTTTTATTAAATTTTATTATGTTTTTCCATAATGAAAAAATTTGGTAGCTGTAGTACTAATGTGATAGCTGTAGTAATAATGTGACTTTTTGTACTATTGCGGGAGGCAATAATAAGGTGACAACCTATTCTAACCTGGTGGAGAATCAAGTTTTCATTCGTGGGACAACCAATCGTTGGTCAAATTTTTCATTCGTGGGACCGTCATGAAATGAAAAAAGTCCACCCTCCAGGCCGGATTCAAACCAGCTCTGTCCACAGTTCTCAGGTTGCTAAAACCTGCACCTCAACCACCTGAGCTAAGGATAGCCCACCTCCACTCCTATCTGTCTTAGACTATTGCTTTTTAGTTTGCTGCAGGCAGCTCTTCCACATCTTTGTTGAATCTTGACCTCCCATGTGATCTCTTGCCAACTATACTGGCATTCATTATTGTGTAGAAGGGTCCAGATGGATTGTTTCGAGACATATGTCCTGCTTATCTTAACCTCCTTGCCTTCATATCATGAGATATTGACAGACCAGTGTGTATGTGAGAAGGTTAATAATTTCAAATAAAAAAAATTAAAGATATATAAGTGGAAAATGTTTTTGAAAATTCATCATTTAAGCCCTGTCAGACTATTTCAATGAGGATAAGAGCTAACTGATATTAAACATCAATTGATTGGCCACTCATATACTAAATTTAATTAAAATCATCAGAGCCATTTTGGATAAAATTTTAAAAATATGTAAAATTGGTTTTTATAAAGTGGAATATCCGGTTGGTCAATTTGGTAATGAAAAAATTGCTGTACTATCCCGTGCATCCACCTGCCATAGATACGTAATTTCAGTTGCGTACGTCTAGTCATTTTTCAGCTAGGTCATTCACACACACACACACACATAGACCATTTTGTGATACTTAGTTATTTGGACTTAGGGGACCTCAAAACGTGTTTTTTATCAAAAACTTGAATATGAAATTTTTCACACTTAGTTAAAAAAGTAATTTAACTATTGTAAGAGTTAAAAAATTACTTCACATCAGACATATCAACAGCTTTTAATATTTCCAGCCATGGTTGAAGTTCAGATACTTTGTATGAAGAAAGATAATGAAGAACATCATGTTTGAAATTAGTTGTACTATCACCAACCTTTGGGTCTGTATCTGGTGGTAGTGGAGGACATTTTGGTGATATCCAAAGTCTGAAATAAACAAAATAAAATATTAATATATTTAGGATTTATAAATCAGAAAAGTGATCTAAGTGCCAAAAATAGAAGAAAAAAAAAGTACCACCCAATTCCATTCAGAGTGGGAAGGTCGATTCTTCATTCCATGGAGCTGTCATGAAATAAAGTCAACACGGCCAGGCCAGAATGGAACCGCAGCTGCAGTTTTGAGGTTGCTAGACGTTAACACACTCGCCTACAACGGCCTCAGAAAGGAACTCAAAAATGAAACCCAACGTAAAATATAACTTCAAAGTGTTAATGGACCCCATATATTGATATGAGTAGAAGATGGTCAGAGTGCGATCAGCAAAGATACACACATAAACAATACTTGTTTCTTTGTGCCGATGTTTCGGCATTTCTTAAATATAAGAAGATAGTCAGAGTTGCGGTCAAAAAAAGAAAAGAACAAATAGTTTATAACTATTTTAATGTCCGACATTTCGTCCCACTTTGCAGGGCTTCATCAGGGCTTTACAAAACGAAAGGTTGAAAGGTTGTTGTTTTTTTACCGCAACCCTGACCATCTTCCTATATTTAAATTTTTTCTTTTTATGTTTTTCTAAGTTAAGGTAATCTTGTTTTGTTTTTCAGCCCTGATGAAGGCCTGAAATTCAGGTTGAAATGTTGGCACAAATAAATAAGTTTTGTTTATTTGTGTATTTTTTCTTTTTTCTTATTGTATTTTATGATACTGATACTAATTTTTTTTTTTTTTCAAACAGTGCTACCACCCCAGGCTACCAAACCCAAAGGTCTGACTCATGGCCACAGTAAAAATTTTCTTTTCAAAAGAAATAAAATTCGACTCCCAGGCCAGATTCGAATTGGCTCCACTGCATTTCCCAGGTTGCAATGAGCTATGTCTCAACTCCCTCAGGTACAAACGGCCCAAGGCCACACACAGTGAAACAGAAAATAATCATCAGCCAGTTTCGAACCTGGGTCCTTGGAGTTAGTAGCACAGTGCCTTATAAATGAGCTACCCACTCACACTCAACATATAAGGCTGAAAAAAAACTTTATTTTTAATATATTATATGCCATTATAATGATAGAGAAAATTACCCCTGAGTATAACTCTTCCATTGATCTTCAAGTAAATTAGCTGTATGTACAATAATTCTTACACTCTTATCTGTATAACGAAACACCATCATCTTCCTGAAAACACATCACAAAAATATATTATTAAATTTAAATAACTGAAATGATTGAATTCCTAATATATAAATTTAATTTAAGAAAATACAATGAAACTTGTAAAAAGTTAATCATCGCTTAACTGATGGATAAATGTCCAAGTGGCACAGATGGGAGGATTGTGTAATGGTAAAGCAGCCTACACAAAATCAACTCTATCAACAAAACACACGTAGTAGTATGTATTTATTAAGTTAACAATTCCGTGAGTGAACTTTTACTTTTTCTAACATTAATTTTTACTGTTTCTGTGAAGATTTTTTTTTCTCTTTATAGTCTTTTTTTTTTTTTTTTTCTTACCTCCTGGAGCAAAGAAGATGGCATTTACAAATATATATATACCGGCTATTTCATTTTCTTGTTTTGCCGGGATGGCATTATAAGAATGGTTGCTGGGTCCGCTGAAGGCGGTGTCAACAATGATGGCAAATGTTTGCCTGGATGCTCACTAGGAATAGGGAGGGGCTATTCCTGTTGGTGGTGTTGAAGTGATGACTTCAGGCTGCAGAACCAGAAGTCCCTCCCAAGGCGAGGACGTCGACCAAGGGGACAATGCTTTGCCACCTCCCAGGTCTTGGTGGAGGGGCGATCTCACGGAATAGAGGGTTGGCACAGGCTTTCAGCCCATCAAATAATTTGATGTTCCTACGGCCTATGAATTCCGGCACAGACGGGAGGTGGAGCTCCTCACATATTACTCTGTTCCTGGCCCGCTGGAATGAAGTTCCTCTAACTATTCACCTCAGGAGGGAGTTCTGGAAACTCTGAAGTTTGGAGAGCGTAGTCTTGTAGAGGTGTTGAATGAGTGGTGCACCATGGAGCAGCGTTGGACGTATGATGGCCTTGTATATCTTGAGTTTCAGGTGTAGCGCGATCTGTTGTGAAGTAGAGCCTATGCGACTTCTGCCAGGCCAGCTTTAGTCTCTCCCTGGCATGGCTGGAGAAGGTGAGGTGCCTGTCAAGAGTCACGCCCAGGTAGAGGATGTTGTTGGAGATGTTCCGACCCTCGCCATCCACGACGAACCGCTGAGGTAGCCTGCTCTTCTTGCCCTTCTGGAAAGACATTATGACTGCATCCGTCTTAGCTGGGTTAACTCTGATGCCATCCTTCTTGAGAGCAGCTACAATGGTGGCAGAAGCGGCTTGTGCATGGTGGAGTGCCAGTTCAGCCCTCATGCTGGAGGCGTAGACTCCAATTTCGTCAGCATAGGCTGCTATCATTGCGGTTCGATGTTTGATGGCGACCACAGGTGCCGTGAAAACGACAAACAGCAGAGGTCCCAGCTCTGATCCTTGAGGTACTCCACAGGTGGTGGGGGCTGGAGGCGACAAATCTCCGCCAACCCTTACTACAAATGATTGTTCACTAAGATAGTTCTTGACCAATCGGCATAGGGTGGCGGGAAACCTGAACTCCTCCAGTCGGTGGAGTAGCAGCGGGTGGGACAAGCTCTGGAAGGCATGGCTACAGTCCAATGAGATGAAGGCAGTTGCATTGTTATTCATCTCTATGGTGTGAGCTTGTAACTTCACCAGGTGGTATCACATCCGCCTCTCTGCAGTGCTCCATGAGATGGTCATGTATCAGGTGCTCAAAGACCTTGCTCATGTGCGAGAGGAGGCTGATTGGACGATAGTGCTCTGGAGAGTCCCCTCTGTCTTCCCTGGCTTCATTAGTGGCACCACGATCGTTCACTTCCAGGCAGCTGGGAAGTACGAGATCCGCAAGGACAAGTTGAAGATGTTCAGCAGAAAGGCTTTGCCCTTCCTGGGAAGCATCTTCAATAGGACGCTCTCTAGTCCAAAAGATTTTAAGCTATAATCACGAGTGTGCAAGAAGACATTGCGCAGGTTGTTCCTTTGGCCAATCAGAACGAGGATGTGCTTCGGTGGCTTCCTTATGGCGTTGGGGACAGGAGTGAATTTCGGAATATTCCTATTGGCTGCTTCTTTGATGGTAGTGGTGATTATCTCAACAGCCGAGTCCACTTCGTCTGGTGTGTAGTATTGCTTAATGGCCGGAAGGTCCTCCACGATCCTCGACCTCTTTACATTCTTTAATTAGTTAGAGATTATAAGAAGTTAATGTTAAATTTATTTTATGAGTAGAGCATTAAAAAAACTATCAATTAATTAGGTTAGCTCTTTGTAAAATGGGGTGACACAGGTGTCCCTCAGAAATCTGTTACTTTTAAGTCTGGAAAAAATAGGTGTGTTTTTGTATGTGAAGGTGTAATCATTTTTGTTTGTGTTATCATTCAAAGTTTTTTATATTCTTTTGGAAAGTATTAGTATGTGTATCTTTTGCTGTTGGTCCATACTTTATTTTCTAATTGGTAAGAACAAGGATGTTATTACTTTTTTCACCAAGTTCATGAAATTCTTTACAGTATTAGTTTTGTGTCTTTTGGGACATAAGCTAGTATAATCAAAGTACCTTAGAGACTTGATAGATTTGACTACCAATTTGTTTCTATTTCCCGTTTGAATTTTTCTAATCAAAGGAACATTTAAAATATGTTATAAACAGGTAAAATTTAATTGTATGGAATAATTGTTGAATTATTAAAATTATCATTCCATCTTTAAAAGGAAGATAGTCCGGGTGCAGTCAAAGAAAATAATATTATATCTTATTTTCTTCGCCATATTACATGTCCATTATTTTAATTTTATTGAAGATTAATAAATTTTAATGAGCCCCACCGCAGTGCTCGCCGTTTACATCATTTAAGTATTTATATCTTTTTTAGCCCTGATGAAGCCTTGCAGCTTGGGGCAAAATGTTGGCTCAATATAAATAGTTCAATCACTATTTTCTGTGTACAATTCGTCTTCGGGATCCCAAGGGACGCCTCTGTTTCCCATTTTTATGCAGAGTTGAAGCGGCTTTACCCTCCCAACTGTCGTAAGTATTTCCTGGCATCCTTCATCTTCCAAGTCATCCATTCCTGCCGCCCTTCATACATCTCCGAGCTCCTTCAATTCAAATCCTCTATTCACTCCCGCAATACCTGTTCCTGATCTTCAGATTTATGCACAATGGCCCACTGAACCGCTGCCTTCGATAGATCGTACATTATCTGATCCTCATCTTAATGGAACTCCATCCCTTCCAACATTCATCACTCCAATACCCTCCCTACCTTTAAATCCCGCCTGTTCAATCATTTCTTATCAATTCAGACTCCATAAAATTGTAAATCAATATAATTGTAAATATATATATAAACTATTATATCATTCTTAATTATTTTTACTTTGTTTTCTTTTCTTATTTTTTATTTATTTTTTTTTTTTTTATTGTCCAACTGATTAAAGTGAGAAAGCAACTTATAGTCATTTTTTATAATAACTATTTATATTTCTTTGTATTTTTGTTTAAGTAACTCTGAGGCTCTTCAGCCCTCTTCTGTTAATTTCTCTCTATTATTCTAAAGGGACTCGTCCCAGAATAAATAAAGCATTATTATTATTATTATTTGAATTTTCCTTTTATCACACCTGGAGCATCTTCCTTTCATTATTACACACGGTCAATCAGTGATCTTCCAATATGTATTTTAAAATTTCTCCCCCTTATTGTGTATTATCATTTATCATACATAAATATTTATTCTTTAATTTTCTAATACTCTTTACTTTAAAATGTAATGTATTATTTAACCTCCAATCACCACAACCCTCCCCGTTCCATTTTCATGCTTCCCTGCAATCTGTGAGGTGGGTCAATTTTTATCCTTTCTTCTTGATTTTGCTTCTTATGCCCTTTTAATATCTTTTAGTATGTACTGTATTTTTCAATTTTTTTTTTTTATCAATGATTATTTCCGTTTTCATTAATTGTCTAAATCTTTTTGTAATTCTGATTTAATTTTATTGTTCACCGTACATCTATTTTACTTTAGTTGATTTACATTGTCCGTTTTATTAAAATTATCATAATTAGCCATACCTAGGTTAAATTTTATTTTTGTTATCTATTTACTCACTTTTTTACTTCATTCAAGAGTTTTGTATCTTTCTTAGCCCTGATGAAGTCCTGCAACGTGGGGTGAAACGTTGGCTCACATAAAATAGTTTTTCGGAAGATTACTGATTGACCGTGTGTATCAATAAACGGAATTGATACAATTCCGTTCAAAACAGCCCTGACGAAGCCCAGCAACATGGGGCAAAACATTGGCTCCAATAAAAATAGTACAAAATATTACTATTTGAGTTTAATTTGACCGCACCCGGACCAAATTCCATTTATAAAAATAGTTTTTTGACTGTTTGTTCTTCTTTTTATTACTACACACGTTCAATCATCGATCTTCCATAATTTAAATTTGTTTTTCATTTTTACCTTCTATATTATATTTATTCAATTTTGCCTGCCTATAGGTTACAATTAAAACAAAATAGTCTTTGATTTCTATATTTATATCTTGAACGTTTCATAGATACTTGAGGAAGGATACCTGTGTAGTGACACATCTGCTGGTCACCAAATCTACTTAAGAGCTATGAGAACAGTTACAAGTCAACCTGGCATGACCTAGGAGCCAAGGGGTGAACCATTATCAACAAACAAGAGTGTAGAAACCATTCTTGCAAGGACTTTAAGGTTGAGGCACATACTGTAAAAACTCACTGCCTATGGTATTTGGTTTGTAAGTTAACCTAACACCAAGTCTGAGCCTTCTGTTAAATCACCTCCTCTCTACTTAACCTAACCTTATTGGATATTTATTACCTGAGGCCTTCAGATATTAGAGTACCTCACATCTTAAATTAGTGCCTGGATAAAACACATACCTCTACATCCTTTTCTAAAGATTTAATATGTCCTAGTACTATTGGAATGCAATTCCAAATTTTGACATTATTATGTTATACTGTTAGGTATTAATTATATTACTATTATGTTTTACTGTTATGTACTAATTATATTACTATTATGTTTTACTGTTATGTACTAATTATATTACTATTATGTTTTACTGTTATGTACTAATTATATTACGATTATGTTTAACTCTTATGTACTAATTATATTACTATTATGTTTTTATGTACTAATTATATTACTATTATGTTTTACTGTTATGTACTAATTATATTATGATGATGTTTAACGCCAACAACCATGAAAGTTGAAAGATTTACATGTATAATATAACGGGTATGTTTAAAAATAAAAATACATATTTTTTCTAGCAAGGCCTAATCATCAACTAAAAAAAATAAAAAAATATACAAAGATGAAAATACTTACGTATGATGGCAACCAAAATCAGTGGGCGTATCCACTTTAACATGAGTGAGAAAATGTTTATAGTTATCAGCAAGTTCAAGATCACCATTGTAATACAAAAGAGTAAGTGGTTTAGGCCTAATAAGAAAAAGTAACTTGATAAATTGATAACTTGATAAACAACATAAAAAAAACCTAGGAGTCACCTTTGATCAGCACTTAACATGGAATAGTCACATTTCCCAAATAACCCGAAAAACCATCTCAATCCTTAAACAGCTCCTAAAATTCCGTGATTCATTTCCTCGAAGTACTCGTTACCTTCTAGTATCCTCCCTTATTCTCCCACATTTTGACTAAGGATGCCTCATGTATAGAGGACTATTCATTGAACAAGAAAAGAGGCTAAAAAGACCAATGAACTGCTTTATAAGATTCATTTTCTGTATTCCTAGGCATTCCCATATCTTACATTACTATTCCGAGCAAAGCTGGCTCTATCCCAGTATCCAGTGACAATACCTCCTTGGCACATTTATGTATCAAACCCTAATAACCGAAAAAACCTTCCTACATCATTACCCTACGTTTATCCATTCACCTATTAAACACAAGATCCCAACCTACCGATCTCTATATTCCTACTAACAGAACTGTCTCCTATAAAAAATCATTTGCTATCTGAGCTACCTCATTTTGGAATTCTTTACCTATATCCATCTGTATGCTTTTTCCTTAACCTCAATCAAACATCAACTATAGATCCATCTCCTAGATTATCAAACTTCTGTGAATGTGTGAATAATAGGAAACATTATAAGCATAGGTAAATAAGAATTTTGGTTCAAATTTTATTTTATTTAAATATAATTATAGATCCATTTACTTATGTTCAAAAGTTAATGTGTCCAGACAAAAGCTGCTAGAACAGTTCCTAATTGCTATTCTTAGGGGACCAAGTTTCCCAGAATAAATATTGATTTTCATTCATAAATAAATGGCTACAAAAAAGCATTGATAAAAATCACAATTACAAGATCAATAAAAAATACTATTAGAGCAAAAATTAGATTTAAAAAGCCTTAATAAATCAAAAATTATTTTTTTTATTAATGAAATATAAAAAAAGTCTTGATGAAGCAATAAAAATACTAATTGTTCAATAAAACCTACTTCATTGTGAGCATTATTTTACTAATTAATGTGAGGTGCTTTTCTAGACAGTCTAGAAGAAGCTCAACATTTATATTTCTTTTTTCCAGTCTCTCATTCATTTCTTCTGGACGAATAGTCACACCTAGCAGCCCAGTTACACGCTCTATAGTTGTTGAAGATTGCTATGTAATACTCAACAAACTCTCATGGGATAATACAGTCAGTATTGGGTGCCGGGTCACTGTGGCATTCCCAGTAGCGACCATGCTGACAGATTAGCAAGGTGGTTCCGAGACCATTCCTATTACCTGAGAGCCCGTGTATTGCCACACTAAGCCTAAGCTACACAAAAAGTAACATAAAGGTAGCTTATGATTTAAAATCCAAGCATTACTAACTAAATAAAAGACAGCTATAATCGAAGCTGCTTCTAGACGAACCCTGTAAGAGGCCGAAGTGATAAACTGCTTCAGTTGGACAGGAGTTCTCTAAGAAAAATTGCAATAATCTACACAGGCCACTGTAGACCTAATAAACAGATGTTTAACCTCAAGCTTGGGCAGATTCTGTAATGCTGAAGATGAAACGACAAATCACCGATTTGTAGGGTTGAGGTTCCCACTGTTTGGTGTGGATTGTGTTGTGGACCCCAACCAGTGTGAATTGATCAGTGTCTCAAACATATTTCCTCAGATTCATGGAATCTACATGGCTCAATCTTTAATAAGCTCGTGGTTTTAACGCTGTAATGTGGATGACACACAATAGGCTTTATAGGCAGCAGTGCTTTTAGTGACACCAAAAAAGTGTTGAAGTTTTCCTGTGCACTGTCTCCCATAAACTTCAACCTTGTACATTATTCTGGTGAGACAATCTTCTATTCTTAAAATGTTTCTAAACCAACTAAAACAATTTTCTTCTATTTTTACATATATAATTTTCAGCTGACACAGCTGTTCAATAAAATTAATTGAACATCTAACTAACATTGCGGCCACCCTCATGAACAATCTTAAATATAAATTTACACCTCGCATCCAATTATTTATAAACTTTTTGCAGACTATTCTGCCCAGGTCATTAATTTTAGTCAAATCACCCTATTTTATCACTTTTCCATTAAATTTTAAAGCTTTTAATTACAGATTAACTGAACTGAACACTATTATCAATTTCTTATCACACAATATTTTATGATCTGAAAGTGATAATAGTGTTTTAAGAGTACTCATGCAATGTCTTATCACAAGTATTGCTGGTTGGAATACTACTACTGTTCGTCCAGAAGAAAGGAATGAGAGACTGGAGAAAAGAAACATAAATGTGGAGCTTCGTCCAGGCTGTCTAGAAAAGCACCTAACATTAAGTAGTAAAATAATGCTCAAAATGAAGTAGGTTTTATTGAACAATTAGTATTTTTATTGCTTCATCAAGGCTTTTTTTAATATTTCATTAATTTAAAAAATTATTTTTAATTCATCAAGGTTTTTTAAATCTAATTTTTGCTCTAATAGTAATTTTTATTGCTCTTGTAATTGTGATTTTTATCAATGCTTTTTTGTTGCCATTTATTTATGAATGGGGAATTTTGACAAAAAGGAAGGATTTGACTGAAATTAATAAAAAGTTTTAAATTATTGGATATGGGATGTAAATTTATATTTATGATTGTCCTTAAGGATGTTCGAATTGGCTGAAAAGTTGGACTTTTAAAGAAATAATAAAGAATGTTTTGAGACTTAACTTAGATACAAATTATTTTACATGTATACAAATATTGGTTGATTGTTTAAATTTTGATTAATAAAAAACAATGTGACATTTTTATAAAAAAAAATCTAAAAAGCTTTAATAAGTTTTAATTTTTTATTTTCCTTTAGTTTTTTTTTTTTAGTTTTGCAGGCTTTATTGAACAATTGAAGCCACTATTGAATGCAATGACAACACGGTAATCTTCAGCGATGCCCAAGCTGTAATACAAAAATTAACAACACTAGGTGCAGCAGTCACCCACAGAAGAAAAGTGCAGAAACATGGCTGCTATCATGAAGAAAAGAGGAAGGGCTATAGCTCTGGAGTGGATACCAGGCCATGTTGGTATAAATGGTAATGAGCAAGCTGACAAGTTGGCTAAACTTGGTTGTACAGAGAACCAGCCTGTTCTACCACTTTCCTACAGAACAGAGAAATCACTTATAAGCTCTTATTGTAAGGACAGAACAAGTGCTAGACACAAAGTTCAAGGGGAAGGAAAGAAGAGGGAGAGTCTACTGGATAAGGATAAACGAATCCCCGGCAATCTTAGCAGAGCTGAGAGAGTGCCCTGTTTTCGGCTAGTAACAGGACATGATTTGCTCAAAAAACAATTCCATCGAATTGGCATCGTAGATTCCCCGAAATGTCCTCTATGCAACATGGGGGACATGGATGGGGACCATCTTTTGGCGTATGTTGGTCTAGAGGATGTTGAGCGAGATGCGGACCAACTAAGAGGAAGAGTAAAATTGTATTGGGCTGTGAGAGGGAAAATGGCGTAATAGCCCACTTCCTGTGGCGTAGGAAAAAAAAAAGAAAACAAATTTTTTTATATCTTTTTCAAAAAGTTCCTAGGAGGGGCCATGCATGAGCTATGGGAGAGGAGCCACAGCTATCTATGTCTAGGGCCACAGCTACCTATATCTAGTGCCGCAGCTATATTTAGCTAAAGCCACAGCTACCTATACCTGGGGTCACAGCTACCTATATCTAGGGCCAGTGCTATCTACATCTAGAGCCACAGCTACCTATGTCTAGTGCCACAGCTGTCTGTGTCTAGGGCCACAGCTACCTATAACCATTTACATTGCTAAATTGAGAGATAAATATAGACATAGGAACCATGATGGGTACAAGCATAAGCCGTAAGTGCGGACTAGCAAACCATCTGCACCCTAAGGTGCATGTTAAATTTACTGTTAGGGTATTCCGGGACACAGTATAACTATTCCACACAAATAGTCTAATTTTAACTTTTCATGAACAAGGAGTCCATTATAATTTTAAAAAATTGTCTAAGCCAATAATATTAATTGCTTCCATAATTGACTTTTAAGATTTTAATTAATCAAAATAAAAAGTTAAAATATTATGATAAAGAAGGAAATTAATAATGGATGAAATATAAGCAACATAAAAAGAAAAAACTATAAAACTAAACTATTAAATTAGAACTATTGAGCATTTTTTACTTCTTTGTTGGAAAATGTTCTCCGTGTTGATTAAGAAAGGTACAAAAATAGAATAACTATATAATAGTAAGCAACTTTTTGCCTCACTTTGCTAGACTTTGTTAGGGCTAAATGAGAACAAGATACAACTTTGTAAGATATAAGACTAAGGGATAGAAAAGTTAGGACCGAGACTTAAAATATTAACATGAGGGGGATGTTGGCAAGGTAGGTGGCCAAAATGTGGCCCATTAAGGTTTTAACAGCTGAAGCTCACTCAATATCTAATTAATTAGTCTGAAATTTTGCCTGCAGCCACAGTAATCTATTTACTTTCGAAATAAAATAAGGAAATCAATTTAGAAGGAATTTTGGGCGTTCACCCAAAGCATTATTATGCCATGTCAAAGGTCCCAAATATGGCCTTCACAGTCAACTTTATTTTGTTTTGGCTTGGATATTCTATTGGAAGTGAATTGTGTCTTCACACAGTACACCTAGGGACTGCTAACAGTTCAGCGGCTATGTAGGTTGACATTCCTTCTTTCAATGCAATTTTTAGGTACATTTCTACCCAGTTTTCTTTCTTTTTAAATGGTCAAGAAGCCATTTGCACAGAAAGACACATCAAAACAGATAATAAACAATCAATTACTAACAAAACAACATCATAATGATGACAAATATGCTCGAAACAAAAGTGTTACCTTATATGGCCTACCTAGAAATAGAGATAGTTTTTTTCTGAAGTACACCTGATTCCAAAAAAAAAAAAAAAAGAAATACGAACAAAGCCATAGTAATATCCTGAAAGTAGAGATCCTTAGCTATCAAAATCATCAACAGGTTCAAGAAACATGATAAATTAGCTCAAAAACAGCAATGACATGTGACCTTTGACTTCAAAGCTACACAAATGAATCGCAGAACCGTTTTCCCATAACCTGTTGTTATGAAGTCTCGCCTACATATAGAAACAGATCCTAACTCTTCATTTTCAGTAATCCCATCTTTGTATTATTTTCAGGACTAGGCCATATTTGGGCCACCCACCTTCGGGGAAATATTGTGAACCATTTTTCATCACCTTTTGTATAAATTTTTATTATAAGTTTTAAAATAGATTTTTTTGAAATTTAACAAATAATATGAAAATTTAGAGTGAAAGGAAAAGGGAGGGGGGAATGATTAAAATTATTTTCTGTAGATTTCTCATTTAATCCTGATGAAGGTCTAAAAACTAGAGAGCAACATTAGTTACTAATAAATAGTTTTTCATGCTATTTTTGAACCTTGTTTGATGGCCACCCAGACAATCTTTCTACAATCAATTACATAGCTCAACCAATAATCTTCCCATTTTTTATCAACATAATTTTGTTTACACTGTTGACATTTCGAGATTTGTTCTTCGCCATTTTCTAAATGATCTTACTAACATATAACAAGTTTTCCCCCTTAAATTTAATTATACATCATTTAGATTGTAGGAAGATAGTCAATAAATTGGAGGTCAATAAAGCTATCAAAATAGTAATATAAAACTATTTACTGTTAACCAAAGTTTCGCTCCACTTTGCAGGGCTAAATGAAAAAACAAGATTATAGAATTGATAGAACATTAAAATAAAACCATTTCAAAACAATTGTTATGTTTATAAAGTATATAAAAAAAAAAATCATAATATAAGGAAGTGTACATGCAGGTGGACTAGAAACTAGTTACTGATAAATACAACTAGGCGTGATATAATTCCAAATACAGATCTAGACAAATAAATTGTAGAAGAATAATCGTTAATAACAGTTATAAATATGGTAAAGAGGTGGTTTAAAAGGTAAAACAGATAGGTGATGTAAAGATGGCTTTTTCATTGAACCCAGGCAAAGGCCTGCAAAGTGGGGCGAAACATTGGTTAACAATAAATAGTTTGATACCTTTATTGACCTCCAATTTATTGACTATCTTCCTACAATCCTTGAACACTACCCAGACTATCTTCATACGGTCAACTATCTTCTTTCAATATATACTATTTATTTACTTTACAAATTTTACATTTTCTTTAATTATCTATTATTTTTAATAATATCTGGTAATATTCTTAATCTATAATGGAATGCATATCTCTATCTTTTTAAAAGATCAATTGTTGTTAAACACTAAACCATCAATAATGTAAAGGGACATAACAATAAAGAAAATAATGGAAGTAAAAAATGTTCAGTAGCTTAAGATTAAAATGAAAAAACAAACAATTCAAATCATTGAAACTTACTTCTGAGGAAGAAAGTAGCCATGGCCCATTATGTCATACTGGGCCAACAGAAAACCCAAATCCACCAGGCAGGTTATTTGCAATGAACTTTCTAGTTCTCCAAAATATGGATCAAGTAATTCTAAAATAAATGAGAGAAAGAAATATTTCAAAAATATTAAATGGCAACTGGTTTAAGCAGCAGTAATTCATTTGATGAAATAACTTCACCTGGAAAGGACATAGATGTCAACTCCTCATGAGTCTCTGGAGATTCATCTACAGTAGTCAAAAAAATATTATAAGGATGTGCTGCCTCCATTTTCTTTTTGACAGGAACTTTCATCTTCTCTAGGGCTTCCTCTTTGTAAGATGGTAGATAGAAGTACATTTTGTCCGACATTTTCCGCACTGCTATTAGAGTTATTTATGTGTTCCAAGCTCTACCTTATCAAATTTACTGATAAATTATAATTCGCTGAGCTCTCACTATTCTGTCATTTCAAAAAATACGCTTATCGACTCTCCCCTCCTAATCAGTGGAACCTCCTTTAAATACAGGATAAAGTCATGGTGGTGGGGGGGGGGGAGTTAAAGCTTGTAGTAAAAATAAATATATTTTATTTATTTCAGATTAATATGGTGTTGTAGACAATAATTATATTTTATCACCTAAAAGGGAATGGTCGAATCTTTGTCCACAATAAACTTAATTACTTAATATAATTAATGAATTGCTGGACCGATTTACGTGCAGTTTTTTTTCAAAATGTTCCCTTTCACCGTTGGAAGGTTTAAAGATAATGAAATTCCAAATTCTCGAGTAGAGAAAAAGTTAAGCGTTTTTAATTTGTAGCTCAGAAAGTATAAGCTTTTTTCAATATTATTTTACACCAATCGATTCGTCTCTTTCCGAGGAATAAGAAAATAAAATTGTATCTGAATATTTGCCAAACAATGGCAAATTCGCACATTCGCAAGCATGTGGACGAGTTATTTGGATTGACTGGTGCTAGTAGGCCTGGATTTGCTTCCGACCGGTGGAGTGTCGGCTTCTGGACACAAATAAAAGGGCGTTCTGGATCTACACGTTTGTTTTCAGTTTGCATTGCATTCAGAACAGAATTTTCCCAAACTTTGAATTCAATAATTAACTCTTGTTTAAGGTTATTTTTATGTATTGGTTATTTCTTTAAATTCTATTGATCTGGTGTAAATACATTGTTCCAAATTTGTTTAATTAACTTTAGCAGTTTACTTTTTATTTAACATAGCACGAATATGTATTTATGAAGATATTATATTATATGTCTAAGTAATTAAATAAAAATTAATTAATTAAATTAAATAAAAAGCTTCAGATAAAAATTCTAGAAGGAAGGTTGAATTTATGAGTTATGTAGAACTATTTAAATGAATTATTATCATTCAAACCAACATTGCTGATATTTACGTTTCCTGATTTCCTAATGCGAGGATGAAACTTTATTTATTATCATTAATTAAAAAAAATTTTAATTGGATACATTTTGTGGATTCTTTGACATATCATCATAGGTCCATCAATCCATTTTATCAGCTATAATTCAAAACATTAACATTATAAAAGACTTTTTAACTATATAATTTTAAAAATAGGCCCTTGAAGATTGACGGACCGTCCGAAACGTCGGCAAGATTGTTGTACCAATGTAAAAGTGATTGAAAAAGGAATGGTAATAAGAAGGTAAATTAATTTCCAGAAGTGATAAAAAGCAGAAAAAATTTTTAAATTGTTGAGGTGAAAAAACTTCCAAATATAATATAAACTATTCTATATCTTGCTTGTACAATGTTTAAGGATATTATCCCATACTCATGCACAATTGCATCCTCATATTTGTCATTTTTTCAATTTCGATTTTGAAATCATGTCATCTATACGCATATAGTTTAAAAGTACAAGTGTTATCTATCACATGTATACGCCTTGACAGTGAACAATCGCAGTTTCAGTTATTGCGACAAAAGTCGCAGCCAGTCCCATGGTGTAACAGTTTGATAGTTACAGTAATGAAAGTATTTACTGCCACAACAGTATACTGTCGTGACAGTATTGGCAGAGTTGGGCTGACGTGATAGTTGATGGTCTAAGTAATGTCAGTGGACCAACAGTCGCGTTAACTGCGATTTTTTTTTTATTAAATTAATGTTTTTTATTCCTAGGGAGAGGGGGTAGCTGCCCCCCCCTGGCCCATTTGGGTACACCTATGCGTACGTGAGGTCTGTAAAACGTTACGCAGGTCTACAGGCAAAAAATTGAGTAGATAACTTTGGCATGAACACAAAACTGATTAAAAAAAGCTAGTCGTAACTACCCCGAACTGATAGGTATACGTTAAAACAGTAGCTACAACTATGGTGTAGTTATAGTACAAGAGCCCAAGAGGAGAAAAAAAGCAGTTATCTTACTCCAATTTTTGTTTATTTTAATGAAAACTTTTTATAATTAATAATCAAAATTGATTAGTCTCCCAAGTATAGTAGGGGGAATAACAAATGGCGGCTGTTTCAAAACGATAAATAAAAACTAATTTTACATTCGGAGCTCTATATCTTAAAAAGTAGGAACAACACAAGAAAACCAAAGAGAACGTCATTTAAAGAATAGTAAATTTGCTAAAATATGAGCCCTAATAAAGTTAATTACGTTAAATAGTTTTCGAGATATAGCTTTTTAAAAAGCAACATTTCATAAAAATGTAGTACTGTAAGATCAGTAGTTCGTGAATTTATTTTGAAAAATTTCATCTCAATAACCATTTGACGTACAGATGTCTATTAGCACTCAAATTAAAGCTACTTTAATGAGCTATAAAGTAGTTTATTTTGTTTATCTTCGTAGGAGTTATAGTTTACATGAAATTTGCTCAAATAAATTGATTTATAGTTGTTCGGACAAATTTTTATTTGCCAAATTTATATTCATATGTGAATATCATAAAAACTTCTACCCCTACGAAGATAAGTGTAATGAACTACTTTATAGCAAGTTAAATTTCCTTTATTTTGAGTGTTGGCAGACATACGTGCGTCTAATGGATCTAGAGATATATTTTTTCAAAAATCCAACATTTTATACGAACATCTACAAATTAACATTTTGTGAGTTTATTTTGTCAGATATCATAATAACTACGACTCCTACAAAGATAAACATAATTAACTATTTTGTAGTAAATTTAACTAGCTTTAATTTGAGCGCTGGCAGACATCTGTACGTCCAATGGTTTCTGAAATGAAGTTTTTCATAAATCAATCTTATTGTCCGAACAACTGTAAATCAATTTATTTTAGCAAATATTATGAAAACTACTATGCTTTCGAAGGTAATGGTCAAAAACTTATTTATAGTCCATTAAACTAGCTTTAATTTGAGTGCTAATAGACTTCTGTACGTTACATTGTTCCTGAGATATAGATTTCTCAAAATAAATTAGCTAACTACTAATCTTTCAGAAGATTATTAAGAAATTTTGCTTTTTAAAAAGCTATATCTCGAGAACTATTGGACGTAAATAGCTCTTTTAGGCAAAAAATTTCAGTAAATTTACTTTTCTTTAAATAATGTTCTCTTAGATTTTCTAGTGCTGTTGGTAGTTTTTGAGATATAGAGCTCCGAATGAAAAATTAATGTTTTTTTAAGGTTTTGAAACAGCCACCATTTTTTATTCCCCCTACTTATACTTGGCAGAATCATCAATTTTGACTAGTAATTATATATAGTTTTCATTAAAGAAATCGTTAAATTGGGGTGAGATAACTGCCTTTTTTTCTTCCCGGCTCTTGTACCACTATAGCTACTGTGTGAAGATAAATCACTGTGTCATCTCTTCTTCAAAGACTTAAGTGGGGCGAAACGTTGGTTAACACAAAATAGTTTTCTTTTACTATTTTGATACCTTTATTGATCGCCACCCGGACTATCTCCCCACAATATAATAAATTAAGGTTTCAAATTATTTAAAAATACATTTATTTATTTCCAAGCTCTTAGAGACAAAGTTGTAAACTTTTACAGATAACACTTGTTTGTAAGCTCTTATAGATAACACTTCTGCGAACAAGCACGTGTATATTTGCTACACCAGCTCATTATTTCCTTGTTTGGCGTTTTGGCTTCCTCGCTACCTAAAGTAGTGAACAGGCCCGCCATCATGGCGACGAAAGCCTTTACTTTGGCGGGGCAAAAAATCCATATCTTTCAAATCATAATACGACAGAAATGTTACGAATTAGAAGATAAATCTGGTGATGCTTCGAAACTTTCACTCCTCCCTCCCTACTTTGAGTTTAAATTAATCTTCCCTCGTTTCAGAACAGATATTTCTATACTATTCACTGTTGCAATGCTTTCCCGTACTAAATTTTCAACTGTTCAACACTACATTAATTTTAATAATAATAATGGGCCGCCAGTAGCTCAGTAGTTAAGACAGTCTTACCGATTTGATGTCTATTGGCGGTGCCGGTTCGAATCCGGCCTGGGGCCGTTGACTTTTTTTATTGAGTGGCGGTCCCACAAACTGAAAAACTTTGACCCCCAACCATGGTAAGGCAGTATAGGACTCCAATGGAGTCTTGGCCGAAAAAAATATATATCTTAAGGTAATATTAATAGTTGACCGTAGATTCATATGAGGAGATGGTCGGAGGTGAAGTCAGCAAATATAAACAAATAAATAAAATTTATTTATTTTTATGGAAGTTTCAGCCTGAATTTCAAGCCATCATAAGGGCTAAAAGACAAAACTAGATCATGACCTTAATTCAAAGAAACATAAAATTAAAAATAAAACAATAAATGAAGTAAGTAGTAGTTGATATTTATTATATTTTATCTTATACATATTATATATATTATACATTATATATATTATATATATTATACATATTATATATATGGTATTATATTTTATCTTCTATTAGTATCAATCAAATACTATCTACTTCATTTATTGTTATTGAATTTTTTGTCAGTCCTGATGAAGACCTGAAATTCAGGTCGAAACGTCGGCATAAATAAATATTTTTTTATTATTTGTGTATCTTTGCAGACCACACCCCGGACCATCTTCTCCTTACAATATTTCTTGTAGCAAAATTTTAAAAAATTTCTTTTCCAAAAGTATGGTGGAAATATAGGAAAACAGTTAACTAAAATTTATATTGTGCTCTTTTATTACAGTTTATTCAATGCTTAAATGCTATAGAATCAATAATGAAAATACTAAGACTAATTTTTGAATTTAATCACTCGGTCAATTGAAAGGATCATATATGAAAATATAAATAAGATTGGCGAAACGGGAAAACTTACTGGGCATGCGCCCTCCAGTTAGAATTCGTATTCAAAATTTACCTTTTATTTATGAGTTCTCGTCAATCTCCATTACATTCTACGACTTTATATGTTAAATATTAATTTTACTAAAATTATTGTTATATAACAAGTCTATCGTAAACTATACTTTCCATAAATGTGATTATTTTAGACTATTACAATGAGAGTAAGAACTAGCAATTAAATGAAATTAAAGACCATTTAATTGTACAATAAAATTCCATATAAACCTTTCTAACCATCCTAATCCTTTGGTTCAATCCTTATCTAGTTCCACCCATCCCTACAGCCCACCTCAAAGATTGAAACAGCAGTGACCAAGAGACTTATTGTAAAATAAAAATGGACAATTAGAGTTCTGGAAATGGTCAGGTTCTCCACTCAAGTTGAGTGTTTGCGGCTTTAGCGCACTTGCTCAGCCTCCACTGGCTCACTACCAGTGGCGAGAGGGATGCGCTGGGATCTTATGAGCTCAGCTCTATCACTCACACGTGGGGGCTCAGGGATCCTCAGGTCGACTGTGGATTAATATTGTATATAAGAGTGTAAATGTGACTAGAGATTATTTTATTTTTATTTGAATATGTTTATTTTCTTTATCCTTCTGTTTGTGTATATTTTAAGACAGATTTTATTTATTTTTGTGTGTTTTTTTTCATTTATTTTCATTCTTATTTTATTTAATTTTAGTATGAATTTGATCATTCAACACTATTACCTATTGCCCACAACGGAGTGGCAGATTGTAATATCTATTAATAAATACATTGTACACTGACATGCCGAGGTGAATCAAAATGACTTGGATTTCCGATCTCTTCCAAGCTGGACTGATGAAGGCTAGAGAATCTGGCCGAAACGTTGGCACTAATAAATACGTTTTAAAACTTATTTGTGTTATTATATGACCGCACCTCCAACCATTATCTCCTCAGAAATATTATTCACGGTCAACTATCTTCTCATCATTTTTAATCAAAATCGTTTGAGCCGTTTTCGAGAAAACAAAAAAATAAGTTATTTAAAGTAGCACTTGAGCTGAGCTGTTCACACACAGGCAATTTTATGAGACTTGGTTATTTCAGGGGACCTCAAAACGGGGGTTTTCTATCGAAATCTGAAATTTTGCCTGATCCCAATACTTTTCCTTACTATGTATTTCAAATATAGGTAAGTGAAAGTAAAAGCTAATTTTACATCAGGGGTAAAAATTTAATGCCTAGGTCGATCGATAATACATGAAAAATCGATTATATAAAGTCCCCCTTTTTCTTGGGCGCCCGAACTTTCGAGCTTCTCAACGCCTAGATTCATGGAATATTGGAACTGGATTTTTTTCATTGAATGGATTGAATGAATTAAATCCTCATTGAAATATTCTGAGAGGTCTGAAATGACGAATTTAAAAGAAATCTTCCTCTACCTAGTAAATTTATTTATTTGAAACAATAAACAGTTTTCGTTGTTAGCAATAATAAACAGTACATAAATGCAAAATATTAATGAATTGTAATAATAATTAAAGGAGAAAAAAGATCTTATGGTTTGAACCCTCTTGATGGTTAAACCCATGGCAAGAGCAAGCACAAATTGACAAAACAAAGTGTAATTTGTTTTATCATGCGAAGGCCCCTCACCTCCAGATATCCAAACAACTAACCCAAAATCGGAAACCACTTCAATACAAAGATAAGTATTTATTACTAACTGGTAGAATAAGGTCATTTGCTTACCGAGAAGGGGGCAGCCTCTTTAAATTGTTTTTTAAATATTTATTTATTGCTATTTACAACTGTACATTATAATACATTTAGTAAATCTGATCTAAGTTAAATTGGAGTGTTACAGGCGTGTAGAGCAACTACTCATTGGTAGCACTCTAATGACATTTTACATTAGCTGGTCTCGTGGCCATCTTCTTTTCAGGCGCCTCGGAGGATTGTCAGGAATGGAAGAGGATGCAAGATTAGAGACTAGGGGGTTTGAGTGGTTAGAGAGTTTATAATGGAAGGAGTGATATCTGGTTCGGGCTAGATCGGTTACATAGGGAACATTAAGGTCTTTATGTATGATTTTATTTGTGACAAAGTAAGGAGCATTGAGGATTTTACGAAGGATTGGATACGAGAGGAATTCGAAGGTTTGGTGGAGCCCCAAAGCTGAACTCCATATGTCCAGATTGGCCTTATTACAGTCATGTAGATCAGTCTTTTTCAATGTGTTGGAAGTTTAGACCCTTTGTCTAATAAGTGCTGTAATAGTCGAAATCGACGTGTAGTTTCCTGTTTTTTTTTCAGTTTTGTGTGAGGATTCCAGGTTAATCGTTTGTCCAAATGTAGTCCAAGGTAGCGCAACTGTTCGACAGGGGTAAGAGTAACATCATTAAATGAAACTGTAGTCCTACGGGAACTAGACGTAGGTCTTTGCAGGAAGGAAACTTCGCTCTGCAGGGGACGTAGGTTATTGCGAAAGGAATAATACATATAGATATGAAATAATTATGAGAGATAGTTGACCGTGGATGATAAATGAGGAGAAGATGGTAGATGGAAGATGAACCATCTTCTCCTTAGATATGAAATGTTCAAGAAAGGATAAGATAATAGCAAAGTGACGTTCAGAGACCACAGTTTGAGTTCTGTAAACCAGTTTAAGTACCTGGGAAGCCTGGTTACAGATGACAACAAAGTAGAGAGTGAAATAGAGGCCAAGAGAGCAGCAGGAAATAGATGTTATTTCTCACTGCAGAAAATATTGAAGTTTATAGCTCTCTCTAAAAAAATAAAAGTAGTCATTTACAAAACCATCGTAAGGCCAGTAATGATCTAAGGGGGGAATACATGGCACTTGACAAAAAAGTGGAACGGATGTTCAACTCCTGGGAGAGAAAGGTATTGAGAAGGATTTGGTGAGGAGTTTCGGAGAATGAGATTTGAAGAAGTAATGAGAAGCTGATGGAACTATATGAGGAACCCAACATCGCGGCATTTGTGGAAAGAGCTCTAATAAGATGGATAGGACATGTAGAGAGAATATCCAAGAAGATGCTTTATCGCAAACCAGATGAAAAACGGAAAAGAGGACGTTTGGAGGAAGATTTGAAGCTTTTGAAAGTTGACAGATAGAAGGAGAAAGAGAAAGAGACCGTGTAGATTGGTAGGCTGTGGTGGAGGAGGTCCGGGTTCTTGTAGGGAGTGCAGTGCCACAATAATAATATGTATAGGAAGGAGGAGAGATCCAAAGAAGGCAGAGTGCAATAAAAGACAAATATAAATTTCCGAAAATAGCACTAGAATGTACTTATCCACTATCTACATTATTAGTCATTGCTATGTGTTAGACGTTAGCTTTTAGTGGATCAGAAGATTCTATTGTAATATTTATTGATTCAAATAATACATTTAAGAATATTACAACACGTACCATAGCTCTTAATTTGTACAATGTATGTATTTACAAGAAATGTACATTTCAATAAATGATTTTTGCCTGATGACTGTAGTAGTTCTCGTTGCGTCAGTATGTAACGGTCATTTGGCAGCTTAAGCGGTGGCCAACAGGTTGCAGCATGGTCACTAAAAGAAATTCACTTCCTTCAGAGGCAGTGAGTGATAATATACATTAGTAGATCGGTTCATTCTAGTGCAATTTTTGGTATAAGTATAGTGTATTACTACACTCTGTATTTTCTGGATCACTCCTTCCCGTACCCTCTATCCTTTCGTCAGAACTTACAGGGAAGGAATCCTGTTGGACTAGCTATTCTCTTGACTGTAAGCCAATACGTCACAAAGGAAGTATCCGTTCCTGCAAGGACCTG
This sequence comes from Halyomorpha halys, assembly GCF_000696795.3. Taxonomy (NCBI): domain Eukaryota; kingdom Metazoa; phylum Arthropoda; class Insecta; order Hemiptera; family Pentatomidae; genus Halyomorpha; species Halyomorpha halys. The sequence continues at coordinate 1,207,263 of NW_027109243.1, read as the reverse complement.
TAGGACTTGCCACCCCCTTCACGACTATATTTATACGATTAATGAATATATATAATTCCCATTTGTGCAATACTTTGATTCTATTGCAGAATTTTATTTTCAATCTTTCAATTAATGATCACCCAAAGATAGATGAACCTGGCGTGATGAAATTCCTTTAGGCATTGGATTCCGTACGCAACAAGTGTCAGTAACATTTATTTATACATATATCTTTTAATGTTCTTTATTCTATATTGAAGATGTATAAGATAGACTCAAATTATTCCAAAGTAAAAACAATTCGTCACTTTTCAAAATACTTATGGTTCTTTCTTAGAAAATGCACTTAATCGGTTCAAAGTGATAATGACGTCAGATCTTTTAGAGACACTCCTACCACTTCAACAGCACTCGAAAACGGAATATCTATCAGCTTGATTAATATGTTCAAGAAATGTTTTTGATATTTTGATTAATTGCATTAACCAGCCAATATCAATGTAGTTATTTAATATTATTGTAAACAAATAAATAATAAAGTGAAACCTCTCTTAACGGACACCCATCTATAATGGAAGAATATATATTTTTTTTCCGGTTGGCTACAGGCCTTGTAGATCTTTGGCCGCCCAAACCAACCTTCTACGCGCCTGTCTATCTTGGGCTACTGCTTTCCAGTTTGCACGTAGATCTTTCACATCTTTGTTTATTCTGTCTATCCATCAGGTTTTTTGCCTCCCACGTGGTATCTTGCTAATTATACTGGCAATCATTGTTGTGAAGAGGTGTCCTGATGGATTACTTCGAGCCGAAAAATATTATTATTTTATTAAGATTCCAAAAAGCAAAATACAAATTGAATGCATGCCATTCTGGAAGCGGACAATTTTTTTCCCCGTCAGCACTTTTCACTCCTCTATAACGGACACAAGTAATCAAATATGTATCTATTAGGGGTGTCCGTTAAACTCACGATTCCAGATTTATATTTGTGAGACATTAATTTTGAAGAAAAATTATATTGTTTTATTTATTCATTTTTATTAATTTATTGACGTATACAACTGTATTAACATAAAAATACATCTAGTAAATTTGATGTTAGATTTTAATGGTACGACGGCTTGTAGAGAAACTACCCATTGATTGCTGTAGTCCCATGGTTTATGGAGTGCTCTCCATCTTCTTTTTTTCAGGCGCCTCAGAGGATTGTCAGGAATAGTAGAGGAAGCAAGGTTAGAAACTAGTGAGTTTGGGTAGTTAGGGATTTTATAATGGAAGGATTGATACATGGTTCGGGCTAGATCGGTTACAAATGGAACATTAAGGTCTTTATAAAAGAAATTTTTTGTGGCAAAATAATGGGCATTGAGGATTTTATGAAGGATGGTGAGGATTGGATACGAGATTAATTCGAAGGTTTAGTGGAGCCGCAAAGCTCAACTCCGTATGTCCAAATATGCCTTATTATTGTCATGTAGATCAGTTTTTGTAATGGATTGGACATTTAGACCATTTGTATTATAAGTGCTGTAAAGGGGCTTCTCTGAAAAACACTGACATGTGGATGCCCCGCTCTTTGTTTACCGAGCATTTGCATTTGTACAAGTCTCCGATGGCGAGCGGCCAACATGTGGATCCGGCTTAATAGTCGGAATCGACGTACAGTTTCCTGTATTTTCAGTCTTATTTGTCCAGATGTATCCCAAGGTAGAGGATCTGTTCGACAGGAGTAAGAGCAAAATGATTAAAGGATACTGTAGGGCAGTCGGTTAAAAAAATATATATTTATATTAATGCATAATACTGTTACCTCACCCTGCTCCCCTTATTATAAATTTATTTTTTATTTTAAAGTTTGCATTACATATTTTAGATACGGAAATATTATGTCAAGGGTAAATATATTATTAAGGATAAATATATTATGTCCTATACATGTTGGCCAAGCCGTGGCGAACTCAGCCATGCGCGAGCATGTGGATGGGTGGCTTGACTTGGCTGGTACGAGTTCGCCTAAGTTTGTTTTGCTGATCCGTCGAGAGTAGGTTTTTGGACACAGATCAAAGGGGGTTCGTTCGTGAGAGCGCTCGTGTAGCATCTCCACCATTGTTCTTTGTTTAGTTACGACTGATGGCTGTAAGGAGGTTAAAGGTGTTTGTTGTTACTTGTTTAATCTTATTTATTTATATTTAATGCCCTTTCATTTTCTTTTTTTGTAATAAAAATAATATAATCACAGTGCAATGGCTGAAACCATTTGTACGTCCGCCAAGCTTGCCTCTGAAAAACGCTAAAGGCGGATCGACATGTTGGGCGCTCGCCACGAATCGGAGGCTTGTACAAATGCTCGGTAAACAAAGAGCGGGCCATCCACAAGTCAGAGTTATTCAGAGAGGCAAGCATGGTGGACATACTAGTGGTTTCAGCCATTGCAGTGAGATTATATTATTTTTATCACAAAAAAAGAAAATGAAAGGAAATTAAATATAAATAAATAAGATTAAATATAACACTTATTATAAACAGTAATAACAAAGACCTTTAACCTCCTAACAGCTCTCAGTTTCAACTAGGCAAAGAACAATGGTGGAGATGCTACACGAGCGCTCTCACGAACTCCTTTGATCTGTGTCCAAAAACCGACTCTCGACGGATCGGCAACGAGCTTATGCTTATGCCAACTCGTACAAGCCACTCATCCACATGCTCGCGTATGTCTGAGTTCGCCAGGGCTTGGCCAACATTTAGAGGCCCCTTAACATGTTGATGGTCCGTTTGGGTAGTTTGTCTACTGAGCATTTGTACAAGTCTCGATTCGCGGCGAGTCGCCAACATGCAGATCCGCCATTATATGTTTCAGGTGATAAAAATTCCTATAAATAGTTTCACATAACCTATCAATTCAACTTTCAGTCAAGAATTTTAATCAGAAACTTTTTTAATTTAATTACCTGAACATATAATGTCTTCATAAATAAGCATTTGTGCTATATTAAATGAAAAATAAACTGCTAAAGTTAATTAACAAGATTTGAAGCAATATAATTACACTGAATAAATAGAATTTTAAAATAAACAATATTAAATAAGAGTTGATAATTGAATCCAAAGGTGGGGTACAGAGAGAACATATATTCATTTAATGGCACTTCTAAAACAATGCAAACTAAAAACAAAGGTGTGAATGGAAGTAGCCTTTGATTTGTGCTCAAAAACCAACTCCCCAAGATAAATATTATAAGACTACCACCAGATAAATATTGGTTTTCTTCCTTTGTAAATTAATTAAAACAATTTTCAAATTCAATTAATTGAATAACTTCCCCAACCTTGTAATTCAATAATTAACTCTACTCAAAAGTTTTTACACTTAGATTCACCGGATCTAATCCTCAAAGGTAAAAATGTGAAATGGAATCCTGCCAGTGAAACAGTAAGATACCTGGGAATTCACCTCGATCGCTGCCTTCCCGAGAATCACCATATCAACATCAAACTAACTCAAACCTATGCAAGGTTAGCAATGCTATATCCTATCCTAAACAGAAATTCCA
>NW_027109243.1:1182044-1199299 GCF_000696795.3 Halyomorpha halys | reverse complement strand
TTATTATTCATTTTATTTATTCATTATTATTGTTTTGTTTTTTTCTATTTTCTTCTCTCTTCCCTTTTTCAAATTAACTTGTTCTTTTTACTATTAGAAGACAATTGTTTGTTTTATTTAAGTGTACGAATATCATTATTTTTTGTTATTAATTTTACTTTCCTCTTTTATTAAGGAGCATTATTCTTATCTATTTATTTTATTATTATTTTTTTTCTTTTAATAAGAACATTTTATATAGTTAGGGGTGACATTTTTATGACTATACCCCCTCATAATCGACTGTTAAAAAAATATATATAATATAAGTTATATCAACCATGTAAGGCCCACCAGGCTGATCTGGTATAAAAATAAAATAAAATAAAATAAAAAAAATTAACTCTAGTTTAAGATTGTATATTTTAATATTCTATCGATTCAGTGCAAATACTTGGTTTCAAATCTTGTCAATAACGTTTAGGAGATTTATTTTTTTTTATTTAACACTGCAAAAATATAAGTCTATAAAGGTGTCTAAACATGTTTGCCAAACTATGAAAAATTTAGCTGGTACAAGTTGGCCTGAATTCGTAGCCGGTACGTTTAGTTCTTGGGCACAAATCAAAGAGCGCATACATACATTGTGTTCAGTTAGAATTGTTTTAGAACAAAACCTCTTCTCCATAGGTGTCCATTTTGTATATAACAATAAATTTTGATTCAGGCTCACACTTCTACAGTATTCTAACTAAAAATACATAATAAACGGCTGTTATGTATCAAAATATTGGATAAAATTGACCAATACAATTTTTACATCTATGGTTACCTTTAGGTTGGACCTGTTTTTAATTACTGTCCGAAATTTTCTGGATGATCCAGTAACCAGGTTTCCGACATTCTTTAGGACTACAAATATAGGTCAGTCCAAGAAAATATCAATCACCCAGATGTTATGGAGAACTCCTGATAAGAAATTCCACCTCCAAGAATTGCAGAAATAACTCGCCCTCTTATGGTAAAGAGGGGGTAGTTTGGCTGAAGGAGACACACAGAGAAACACTGGGATGAGACTTCTGGTTAAATCTAAGTGGAGGATGGGACTTTTTCTTTGATAGTGATGGCCCTCGCAGATAAAAACTTGTAACAGATGATGGCTGCAAACCTACCAGCAGTTCTCCATCCACTAGCATTCCAGCTAAGTAATCGACACATCATGTAAAATATATTTTGGTAATAGGATCTATATGAATAATTATAATTAAAACCATTTATATATTTGTATTGTGGGTACAATAAGTTATACAATAAATAATTTGTTTATTTTAGTGTTGATGCCTATATTACCCAACACCACTCTACATATTATAAATATAAAATGTTAATAATATTCTATGAATTAGAAAAAAAATCCAATCATAACAGTTCCAGGATTCAATTAATTTGAATTCATTAATACAAATAATTTTTGGTAAATTATCTTTAATAGTTATCCAATAACATCCCATAAACAAAAGGTATGAAATGTAGAAGGATAGATTGAGAAAATCCTGATTAAAATGATAAAAAGGTTTGTTTCCATATTTATTCTATTAATCCTAATCATTTCCACAGACTTGTTTGATTTCCATTGGCATTAGGTAATGTAGATGAATCAGAAGAGATCTTTTTTTTAATTATTACTAATATCTGGTCTTTCAAAGAGAAATACTTTATTTTACAAGCAGTACAGCACAAATATATTCAGTTGCTACAAAATACAGTATAATAATTAATCTGATATAAGAAATAATATTGACACGTTTTTCTTTTTAAATAATTTTTTTTATAAAGAATTGATGATCATGTGTTTTCAGATAGCAACAGTAAGCAGACTGTCTCTTAATTGTCTGTTGTTTTCTCTGCCTCTTCAATTTATTTCATTAATTAATACATTGCTCTCATGATCAAGAAAGGATATATGAAAAAGTTATACAAACCAAATTTTGCCTGGTCCTCACCAATCAAGTGATAGTAAGAAGAGTCAAGATCGGGATTATGGAGGATGAGCCAGTACTTCAGAATTGAGTATTTGGAGCATTTCAGCAGTGTGGGCACCAGTATGCGAACGGGCTTTGTTGTGCAACAACACACCTTTTGACAGCAGTACTTGGCGTTTGCTTCGAATTGTAGGCTTTAGCTTGGCAGTAAGCATCTCAATGTAATGTACACTGTTTAATGGTATACCCCTTTCCTCATAATGTTCCAGTACTGGACCTTGTGAGTTCCAAAAATCCATTAGCATCAGTTTTCCTACGGATGGTTGGGTCTTGAACACTTTCTTGCGTGGCGAATTTGGATGTTTCCATTTCATACTCTCTGGCTCGTAATGATGGATCCATGTTTCGTCACCAGTAATAATCCTGTCTAAGAAGTTGTCCTCTTCATTACCAATCCAAATATTTTTAGCAGGTGTCCAAGCGCGTTTGTTTATGCAACTGTGTGACTTGTTTTGGGACCCATCTTGCACAAACTTTATGAAACTCAAGTCTGCTGTGGATGATTTCGTAGGGAGAACCGTGACTAATTTGCTGACGATATGCCACTTCGTCAATAGTTACTTGTCTGTCTAAGAACACCATTACACGTGAACGCTCTATGTTTTCTTCATTTGTGGTGGTAAATGGTCGTTCTGTTCCTTCATCGTGCATAACACTTTAGACCATTTTTTAATTTTTCAATTCTTTTGTAGACACTATGTGGTAGCAAAACACTGTTCCTGTACTGTACTGAAAGTCTTAGATGAATTTCGGCCCCTGATACGTCTTCCAACCACAAAAAACGGATCACTGAATATTGCTCTTCTTTGGTGCAAATAGAAAGTGGAGCAGCCATGATTAACAACAGTACAGCAATAATGAAACTAACCAAGCAGCTTGAAACTTCCATAGACATAACCACAAATAAACAAATCATATGTGATCAACGCAAAATGACAGTGCTATCAACATAAACAAAAATGTAACTAAATTGTAGATAAATATTGGCTTACCCTCATATTATGGCATAAATACGTCTTCCTATTTAATTTAACTTCTGAAGCATCATTTTAATTCATAAATCTATGGATATGTCCTTTGCTCCAAAATTCTAAATTCCATATTATATTGTTAAATGAAAAATAAATGATAAAGTCCAAATTCATGGTCAAGATTGAACTGTTTAGTTACAAAACAATTATGAATTCCAGCAGGGAAAAACACCTGGTATGGCCAAAGCCAAATGTAAACCACTATTATGAGAGGTTCACTATAACCTCCCCTCGCTACTACTTTATCTCAGAGTCACTCTAGTTGATCTCTTATTTTCCACTGTTATCCACTTGGTCTCAGAAAAGTACTAACATGTTGAATGACAGACGATCGGTCACATTTATGATAAAATATTTATAATAAAACAATTATTCTAAATTTTTATTTAAAAATGAAAATGATAGAATAATTGGAAGAAGATAGTTGACTGTGTGAAGTAGATTTTAGGAGGATAGTCCAGATGGCTATCAATAAAGTAATAAAATAATTTTTAAAAAACAATCTAATGTTAACCAACGTTTCGGCCCGCTTTGCAGGGCTTCGCCAGGGCTTAATGGAAACAAGATACAAACATTGTTAGAAGGAACAGAAAATTAAAATACATATACAAAGAAAGTAAGAAAATATGCCAACAAATATTATATATATATTTTTTATAATAAATAAAACGCTTAAGTTGAGGAAGTATTAATATAGGGGAATAGAAAACTAATTACTAATAATGAGGTGTAGATAGTTGACCGTAAATTAATGATTGGAGAAGTTTGTCGGGGGGGTGCGGTCAGCAAAGAACAACATAAATAAACAAAACCATATTTATTTATTTTATGCCGATGTTTCGACCTGAATTTCAGATCTTCATCAGGGCTTCGATCCCGGGTCCTTGGAGCTAGTAGCACAGTGCCTTACATTGAATCAAGCAATAAATAAAATAGTTTCTTAATAAACTAAATAATAAATGTTGTAGTTATCTCTTTTGTTCTATAGCCCTGATGAAGACCTGAAATTCAGGTCGAAACGTCGGCATAAAATAAATAAATATGGTTTTGTTTATTTATGTTGTTGTTTGCTGACTGCACCCCCTGACAAACTTCTTCAATAATTACTAATAAATTCAGTAAAGTGTGATAGAATTGTAAATTAAGAACTAGAGTAATAAATAGTAAAACAATAATCGTTAGAACTAGTTATAAATATGGTAAAAAGGTAGGTGTAAAAAGTAAACAGATAGGTGAAGTAAATAGGTGAGGCATAGTAACATGTAAAAAGGAAATAATAAGAATAATATTAAAAAAAATAAATAAACAAAAAACTTGATCCTGATACAAAATGTTGAAGACTTTAAAGATAGGCAGGAAGAGGGTGACATGTATGGGTTTCTCCAGTACTTCACTAACCGTCAGAAAGGGTTGGATTTTTTATAATAGGGGTATTCATGATGTGTTAAATGTCAAATGTTTTGCAAAGTTAAATGTTATAAGTATAGGATTGTGAGCAGCCCTATTTTAAGTCATGTTAAATGTATAACATCTAGCGTATTTTCCGAGACACTTGTTTTATAACCTTTCCTTCCATAACTTCATGTTATTGTTTACTTCTAAGTTTTGATTAAAGTAATTTATTACAACATGCCTAAAGTGAGTAAAAAATAGAAGTTATGTGAAAGTTTGGCTACTGAGTGCCTTGTTGATCTTTTAACTTGTGAGGAAGATAATCAAGTTCAGCTAATTTGCAACTGTCATTACATTATCATATTATTGCCATTCTTTGCTTTATTAATTATAAAAACATCCAAAACAATACTAAAACAATTGAAACACAAACTAAGAGCAAGTAATATGTATAATACTACATCGCTTGTTACTAACAAACAAAATGGTGACGAGCTCAGCTGGTCTGTTGCGTGACGTCATTCTCCATTTAGCAGACCTAGTAACAGACTCTAGGGGTATTCATGATCTATGTTAAAGCGTGTTAAATGGAAAAACTCGTGTTAAATCGAAAAAAATTGCCTTCTTTTGCCGTGGTAAAACGAAATAACATTTAACATGGCTGAGAGTCTGTTACTTGGTCAGTTAAATCGAGAATGACGTCACACAATAGACCAGTTGAGATCGCCGCCATATTAGTTGTTGTGACTTTCAATACAGTTGTCAATTAGCTCATCTTCATTCTCTTCTTCACAAGTTTTAAGATCAATAAGACACTCATAAGCTAAACTTTCACACAAATTCCACTTTTCACTCACTCTAGGCATGTTTTAATTAATTACTTAAATCAAAACTGAAGTAAACAATAACATGAGGGTCTGGAAGGAAGGTTATAAACATAAAGGCTTATACAACAAGTTGCTGAGAAAATCCGCTAGGGACTCTTATGCATTTAATGTTTAACATGACTTCAAATAGAGCTGCTCACAATCCTATAGTTATAACATTTAACATGGTAAAACATATAACATTTAACACAACATCATGAATACCCCTTCTATATACAGACTATGTTATATCGTTTTAACATGGTAAAAGAAGGAAATATTTCTCCATTTACCATGTTAAACTAAAGATCACGAATACCCCTAATATATACATAAGTAAACTGACAGAATCATCTAATATCTTGTCTAATATTACAACAGAAACGTTGGTTTACATTAAATAGTTTTTGCTACTATTTTGTACCTTTATGGACCGCCAACCAGATACAGAGTAATGTTTACAGTATATGATAAAAAAAAAAAAAAAAAAAAAAGAGAGAAATATTTTTTTTATTTTTTCAAATTTTATTATAAATATAATACACAATAAGTTGAATATTCTATAAAAAATATAATTTTAACAACTTTACAATTATTAAAAGTAAGCAATGATCCATAAGTACAACTTTTAAAGCAATATTGTATAATATTGATAACAATATAACTCACATCAAATTATCAATGAACCAAGGAACATCAGAGTAACTGTAAGGTACAACAGGCAGGTCATATGGTAGCGAAAACACTTTCCCTGTTGTATCATTATCATTAACAAGTGGGAAGTAATCTTGGCCAATCTGAAATAACAATATTTTTCAAATAATCATTATTCAAAAAATAAATTAAACTAATTAATTTTGGAAACAGTTTAAACTATATACATAGGTAAAATGTATTCTATATTGTAATATCCTCTTTTATGAGTAAATAGTTATTTTTTATATATAAAAGGTTTTTAATATGTTTTGGTCTTATGTATCATTTCAGTATTGTTTATTTGTAGTAATGAATCGAAAAAGCAAGCTAACCAATTTTATTCAGTCAAATATGGAGCGAAGAGCATTGTTAAAAAGCCAAGATAGAGCATTGTTCTGAGTGGATATTCTCGTGGAAGTAGATCGACAAAAGGGACGTACGTCCGCCCGCCTTGTCCTCTTGGAGGATGAGTTGAAGAAATCCGCCCACCGTGGCTAAGATGATTTAGCTGGCGAAGATGGCCAGAATGCTGGTAACTACGAGTGCGTAGTGAGGAGAAAATGAAGAAGATATGTGTATGCAGTGAGACGTTGAGAAGTTGTCTGTCTATTTTTTAGTTTAAAAAACAATAGAGAGAAGTTGTTTTGTTTTTGACGTTATAAAAATCATATGTTTCAATTATCGATTTGTGGACCATATGTTGGCCGCAACATAAATCATAAGCAAAAGCTGTTGTGCTGCAATCGATGTTTGCATCAAATATCTAGACAGGACTCTTGGTTTAGAGATCAATGTTTGTTTGGAGGGCGGGTTAATGAACATATCCGGGAAACGTGGAAGACTCCAGGAAGAGGTGATGTGGACCACCCTTTGTCTACATCAGTGGTAGACTTCAAAAGAAAAAGAAGACATCAAAAATCATTCAAGAAGAATAAGGTACTCTTTATTTGAATTACCGAGAGATTGGATGTATACTGAAAAGAGTTAGTGGACTAATTCTTTGTTTACAGTCAGTGATTGTTTTTTGAGAAGGAAAACATCAAGTTTAGTTAGGTTAGTGTTGCTCAACATAGAATTTAAGTATATTTGTAAAAATAGTAGTAAATTTATCTAATGTCTTTGTCCTGATTGTCTAGAAAACCCACCCTGAGATTAAGAGTCAAAAATGTTATAAAATTTAAAATAAAATTCTCCTTTCTGTTTAATATTAAAGCTTATCATTTGAACCTAAGCTGTACTTTAGATATGAGAATAAATAAAAACTATTAAGATTCCTTTTATTTATTTTAAATAAATCGAGAATATTACAATATATATAAAAGGGAATGGTCGAATCTTTGTCCACAATAAACTTTTGAATTACTGGGCTAATTTATGTGCTGTTTTTTTCAAAATATTTCCTTTCATCAAGGGAAGGTTTAAAGATAATGAAATCCTTGAATTCTCAAGTAGAAAAAAGGTTATGAACAAAATTAAGTGTTTTGGTTTGTAACTCGGAAGAATAAGAAAAAAATATCACTGATTCAATTAAGCTATATTATTAAAAAAAAATTATAAAAACATAATGTGGCTCAGGCTAAAGTAGCTCAAAAATTAAAAAAAAAGCAAATCATATTCGTTTTTACGTCATCACAAACCACCGAATACCATTTATCAAAGAAATTAAAAATTAGAAATTTGTCAACTTCATTATTTGGAAGATTTTTTTTTCTTCCAGTGACTATTGTTCATAACTCCCTTCATTTTGTCCAATTCCTACGTTAATATAATCGTTGGAAAGCTGAATGTCTGCTCTTTCAACCTATATCAACTAAATGTAGATTTAATTGATTGTCATTATAAGGGCAAAGTGGGTTTCGAATAAAGAAATGATTTTCAAATGTTTTATTTTATAGCTCCAGTTTTAATTTGTTTAATTAGACACGGTTTGCGCCATATGGTGCAGTTTATAGAGCCTTAAACTACTCCCAAGTTTGGAGTAGATTGATTGCTTGGTTTTGAAGTTATTTCTGTTTTTTAGACTTTTTAAAATAATATAGGGCTTAAAAGTTTTATTAGAAAATTTGTATTTACGGGTTTCTTGAGGTGCTAAAAATGAATATCAACTTTGTTTCACTCATAAAAAAACTTCTACCACACTTTCATAGGTCAGTCTGTCTGAAAAACAGTTTCTGTTTTGTTCCTTATCGCATATATATTCGTTTGATTTATGTTACTTAATCATAATAATAAAGTATACATATATGTTTAATTTTAACATAATTAATCGTATATAATTTATTCAAATTCTTGTGACTGGTATTTATCTATTAAATAAATCAGATGGTATCCTTATTAAGTCTCAATATTCCTTATTATATCAATAGTCCAACGTTTTGTCCATTTATTTATTTTAATAAATAGTTTATTTATCTAATATATATAGTGGATAGTGTGGTTTTAATCTAAAATCAAAGGTTTAAAAATTGATGAAGTTTTAAAAAAATAGGGGTGATTTTGACTTGTATTTGATGACCTGGGTAAAATAGCCTGTAGAACATTTTTTTAAATTTTGATGTGAGGAGTGAATTTATATTTAATATTGTCCTTGAGGATGGCCGAATTGGCCGAAACGTTGGACTATTGATATAATAAAGAATGTTGAGACTTAATAAGGATACCATCTCATTTATTTAAGAAATAATTAATTGTGTTCATTAAATCTATATACATCCTTAAATATAGCAAAAGCATTGCCGGGTCAGCTAGTTATAAATAAATATAAACTTATAAGAAGAATATTAGTTCACCATATATAATTAATTGTAGGAAATTGGTCCACATGGTGGTCAAGAAAGGTACACTAATAGCAGTAAAAACTATTTATTAACCCTTTGTACTTGATCATCCCCCCTGAGGGGACATGAAAGTTTATTAGCGATTACGAAGAATGAACTTATTCCACCAAAACTTTTTAAGAAACACGTGTTTTCCTATGGTTATTCAATGCAAATGGCACATAAAACAGATAAAAATATCAAGATACATGATAAATAAATCAACCGGTTTTACTTTCAAAAGAACCGGTTTTCGAAAGAAAACGTGCAAAGTCTATTCATAATGGACTATACACTTTTCTAATTCATTGAGCATTATGTTTGGTTCAATGTTAAAGGTAAACTTGATAAGATAATAAAGAAATCCCAAAACAGAGAAAAGAAATGTATGTATTAAGCATCGAAAAGTAAAGATCTCAGCAGTAATAAGGCAGTGATGTCATTAAGCATCGAAAAGTAAAGATCTCTGCGGTGATAAGGCCAGTGTTGTCATATCATAATTTACCATTAATAATTTACAAACCATTTCTTTATCCTTTCTTTCATTTTATAATAATTTTTTTTTTTATTATTAAAATGGCAAACAACCAAACACTAGTGAGTCTTGTGATGTAAGCAGTAGCGAAAATGAGTTTCAGATAGAGATTTATATTAATTACTATATATTACATTATATATCTTATATTAATTACTATATTGTATTAATTTACCATTCTGGAGAAAATTTTATGAAATGAGTTATGTTTTTCTCTTTTGTAAATAAGTGTTCTTCAATGTCCACAAATACATATAAACCAAATTTCATTACAATGACTTACTTGGTTCTAGAGTTGTACCATATAATATCACGATTTCAGGATGTACATTTTCACGAAAAAGTGGTGTCGAGTTTTTTGTTGGTTTATTTATTATTAAATTTGTAAATACATACATATGCATGGAAAACTTATAAAATAAATCACAAACCAGTATTTGAGGAACCAAAAGGACACCGGCTTCATAAGAAAGTATGTTAAGCGACCCAGACTTGGCTCTCTGACCCCATGCAGCCTTGCTCATGTTGGCGGAGGTAAGGACAAAATAGTAAATCTTCTTTTCATCTGGTGACAATCGACAGTAAGATTTGATATGAGGAGGAGCTCGTGTCCGATGGCGTTTATCACTGTACCAATCACTGAAAAGTTAATATTAAATTAATGACATAAATAATTTTTAGTAATAATTAATTAAAACAATGGTCTATATAAGTTTTTATTTTTATTTTTATAAATAGCTGATAAAACATGTCCAAAATGCAACTTTCGAAACCGATAATGGTAAGCGGATACTGAATACTGAATATCAACTTTGTTCCTGCCAAGAATACAATAGTTTAACAAAAGATAACAATATATGGCTTCGTGTGATCTTGTTTTTTTTTTTTTCGATCCAAACTCCTGTCTCTATTTTCCTTTTTTCTCATTTAATTATTAATTAAATTCTTTAATATTTTGTATTTATCCATTGTTCATTATTGCTAATAATGATGATTGGATAATGTTAAATTAAATATGAAGAGATGGTTGGGGTAGCGGCCAGTGAAGAAAACAAATAAGTAAAATCTTATTTATTAGTGCCAACGTTTCGGCCAGAATTTCAGGGCTAAGAACGAAAAACAAGATAAGAACCTTAATGAATAAAAGGAATTACAGAATAATAAGAAAATAAGAAAACAACTAACATTATAGTTACAAAATAGTATAAAAGACATGTATAGTCTACATATTATAAGAATATAAAGGCTGAATGAGAAAAGTAACAATAAAATTAAGTAAGAGAAAAGAACAAATAATAAATTACCATGAAAATCTAATTAATAAATAGTAGTAATAGGTATAAAAAATATTAATTTCCGACATATACGTTTTATTTCCCACTTTTTTCATCACTTAATTTTTGTGATATAATTATTTCATTTTTCTATTGTCAATATTAGAATTCTTTTCTTGTGAGATTTGGTTGCTGATACTTTTAGGTTGCACAAGAAAAAAAAATTCTATATGATTTTGTTTACAGCTGTCGGATAGGGACATGGACTTTATTGGAGTGGAAAAATAAGTATTTTCAACACTTTTTTCTTTTAGCCGACATAAATTAAAATTTACCTAAAATATAATATAAATGATCCGTATCCATTCATAATTATGAAAAATTATTTATTAAGAATCACAGATACTGTGTCTGTGTCCATTTCTAAGTTGCATCAAAACAGAATTGATGGTTAAAAATATAATACTTTAAACAATGACTTAAAAATTAAGGGAGGGGATAAACAAATAATAAATTTAAGTTTAAATAAATAAATATTAAATTAAGAGAAAGGGAGAAAAAACATCCTTAGTATGGTTTAATACTAATAAATACTAATTACTAATAATAAATAAAATATAATACCAACCACAAATACGAAACCAGCCACTCTTGTTTGGCATGAGTTTTCTTGGAATAAGGCAGACATCCACCTCCAAGTAGACCATCATAGCTCTTCGAAATGCACGTGAAAGATGGATAGATCTAGTTTAAAAAAATTGTCAATTGTAATGTATCATATTTTAAAATAGCAATTTCAATAGATAATGAAGAAATAAGGATCACATTTTTTAAAAACACATTCTATATATTAATAAAAAAAATATTTTCACTTATTCTTTTTCAAAAAATAGCCAATTTAAACAATGAAGAACAAAATGGAGAAAAATAAAAATGCAGGTGTTGAGTACAAAGTTTGTTGTTTAAATTACCCTGGAATTTATTATAAAGAAAGTAGGCAATGTAAGAAGGATAACACATGTGTGACTGTAAGAATAAGAATAACCATAAATACAACAAGAAAACTGGATAAGCACATACTCATGTAGAAAAGAGAAACAAATTTGATTTAAAGACATAAAATTTTTAATTTGTTTCATCATATGATCTACAGATTTTATAATATTTTAAAATCTACAATTGCCTGTTGAACGTGAAATTAATCATTCTCTCTTTTTTCTTGACCAACTAATCATTAGATATTCTGATGGCTCTCTATCCACTCATTGGTATACTAAACCTACCTATTGGTATACTAAACCTACCTATTGGTATACTAAACCTACCTATTGGTATACTAAACCTACCTATTCTGGCAGACTCCTCAACTATTTTTCCCAACATTCTTATCTTCTTAAAATCAATGTTGCTAAGAACCTTATCCACCGATCCCTTTCTCCTTCTGACTCTCAATATCATCAGACCACTACACAATGTATTAAACAGATCTTAACAAAAACTTCTTACCTAACATGAATAAGAAATTCTTTGACTCTTACGTTAACCCATTAACTCCAGTCCTCCCATCCTAAACCTACTTCACCTCTTTTTCAGTATAGGCCCCTTCCTTATCCCCATTCTTTCTGACAATATACTGAAATCCTTGCAATTCACTATTCCTATCTTATGTCTTGGCCTGAAGCCTCACAACAAAATTTCCTACCTTTTCTATAATTTAAAAGATCCTACACCGTTCCAAAGCAGTTAATCGGAATAGCAGTACTACTCCCTAGTAATGATTCTTCTTACATCGGGGAAACTAAAACCAGCATAAAAACCATATTTCCTAGCACAAAACTTCTATCACTCTTGTAACCCTTTTCCCTGTAGTATGGAATGAAACTCACCGTAAATAGTTAAATTACTATTTAAGATTTTTTTAAACATCCATCTTTAATATATTTCACATGGCCAATCAATAATCTTCCAATTTAACAAATATATTTTTAAATTGTAAACATAGTTGATAATTTTATAGACTAAGAAGAAAACTTGTTAATGTTATTAGTTAGACAATGGCTATTGATCTAAAACATTACTAAGAATGCATTGTATTCAAATAAAAATTTTGGGGTTCAAAAAATGTGGTTTAAGAAATTTTTAATTTCTTCCTAACTTATTTATATTAATATAATACATAATTGTAGAATTCCCACGATTAATTTAAAATGAACAAACATAAAAAAGTTGTTCGTCATAAATAACTCTTTAATTATTATAAGCACAAAATAAAATGATAACTTACCAGCAACATATTAGGTGTAGATGAAATACTCTTTCGCTTCGAGGAAGAGAACACTGACAACATATCACCTTGAAGCCACGATGAAGGATTTGGTCCGAGAGAACCAATCGACGAACATTGGGCTATCACTTTCCCATCGTTTGCTACGATTTGTTCACTCAAAATCTTACTCATCTTCAACTGTCCCCAATCATTCCTATATGTGGTGTGTGTTCCAGGAACTGAAGCGATAAAAAATACTCTGAAATAAAGAGTTATTATATTAAGAGTTGTTATAACTCTGAAATTATTTTTTAATTAATAGAATTCTATACATTTTATAATGAATTAAATCAGTAATACGTAAAGGAATTAAACTGTTTAGCAAGTGCAGTGTCAACATTAATATATTCAATTAGGTATATAATGAGCTGTGGTAACAAAATTACATGTAAGGCAGGCCGTTCTTCAGCTCATCGGATACAAAAGGGGCCAACAGACATTGGTTGTCAATATGTTGGTATTCTGTCTCTTTAAGCACAAAAACAGAGAACCAATGACAACCAATACATCTGGACTAATGTGAACATGTAATTCACTTAT
Organism: Halyomorpha halys; assembly: GCF_000696795.3. Classification (NCBI taxonomy): domain Eukaryota; kingdom Metazoa; phylum Arthropoda; class Insecta; order Hemiptera; family Pentatomidae; genus Halyomorpha; species Halyomorpha halys. The sequence continues at coordinate 1,185,802 of NW_027109243.1, read as the reverse complement.
TCTGTGTTTACTATTTGAAATTCCCCATTTTAATTTTTTGATCAGTTTTAACTTTTAAAGTTATATTCAAGCAAGTTGTTCAAAATAAATAATGAATACTGTTATTTGTATTTGAAATCATTTAGCCTATGTCCGTTAATCAAAACCTGATCTTGTTTTATTTTATTTAATACAATTTTTTTTTCTCCAAATTATATCATTCAAAAAATGTCTAAATCCTTGCTATCAGCACTTAGCTAATCAAAAGTTCTAGTAAGGGCCAGGCAGGTGTCACAAGCGTATGGCAGGGCACCATGTTAATAATATTTATAATGAGGTGCAGATAGTTGACCGTAGATTACTGATTGGAGAAGTTTGTCGGGGGGTGCGGTCAGCAAAGAAACAACATAAATAAACAAAAAAATATTTATTTATGCCGATGTTTCGATCTGATTTTCAGGTTTTCATCAGGGCTATAAAAACAAAAAGACAACAACCATCATTTAGAGAGAAAAAAGTTGATTAATAACTATGGACAAAGACAGTAGTAGATTGATTACATTATTATTTATATACATATAAATGTGAGTAATAAATAAATGATACAGTGGAAAGAATCTATAAAGAATTAGTTAAATTAATAATGGTGCTTATGAAAAAAAGAAAAAAAAATGCGAGAGTAAGGTTATAGGAAGAGAATCCAGGCTACATTGATATAAATTGCAGGAAAAGCTGTTAGAGTGCAGGTCGGCAAAAGCCGTTACATAAATAGAAATCTAAAGATCAAAAAATTGTACAGATAAAATAGTCAATGTGAGAGTAAAAAAAGAAAAAGAAAAACCAACATAAAAAGGTGTAAAATGTAAAATAATGAGAGCCCAAACAGTAATAAAATGTATCAATATATAAAAGGCGTGTAAAAACGGATATATTAACAGGGAGTATGTAAAAACAATGTTATAAAAAATAAGAAGAAATGAAGAGATAAGATAAGAGAGAAAAAAATAACTTACAGTTGTAGGCAGAGATTTCTGCTAAACTGTTTGAAATTCCAGGAATAGTCGTTAGAGTGCAGGTCGACAAAGACGTTAGATAAACAGAAATCCAACAGTCAAAAAACGAACTTTGAGATAAAATAGTTAATAAGAGATTAAAACATATAAAAAGATTTAAATGTAAAATTATGAGAGCCAAAAGATATTAAAATGTATAAATATGTAGTGGGTATGTAAAACGGATAATTTAATTAAAGAAAGTAAATTGTTGTTGTAAAGTTGTTTATTAGATAGTGATCGTGCAGAGCTAATTTTGGTCTGCTATCATACAAAATTTGATTGACATTAAATAAGAATAAGATAAGCTTTCAGGTGTATTGTTTTGGAGTTACTTAGCACTGGAAAATTTTGCTATTTTCAGACTATTACACCAGTCACATAGATCTTACCAAGAGGAGTGCTGTCTTCACCTTAAAAAAGTGGTTTACTTTTTTCGCCGCAACATCGTTATTGGGCTAAAAAATTTCCTGACATCCTCATCAAGCCAAAAACAGATTGTGGCATGCTTTAAGCTATTAAGTGTGTAGACAAAGAAGAAAGAACATTGTAAATTAAAAGCTTGAGTATTTAATAAAACAAAAACATCAAAAACACTTTTTTTCATAATACTTTTAACAGGTAATCATTAATAATAAATACGTACACATAAAAAAACAAAAAATTTTCTTCCTATAACCTTACTCTCGCATTTTTTTCATAAGCTCCATTATTAATTTAACTAATTCTTAATAGATTTTTTCCACTGTATTATTTACTTATTACTCACATTTATATGTATATAAATAATAATGTAATCAATCTACTACTGTCTTTGTCCATAGTTATTAATCAACTTTTTTCTCTCTAAATGATGGTTGTTGTCTTTTTGTTTTTATAGCCCTGATGAAGACCAGAAAATCAGGCCGAAACGTCGGCATAAATAAATATTTTTTTGTTTATTTATGTTGTTCCTTTGCTGACCACACCACCACCTCTCCTCCCCCCCCCCCCCGGATCATCTTCTCCAATCAATTAATAATATTTAATTTAATATCTTTTTCTTGTATTTCATTTATGTAAATCAGTTTGTGACCGTTATCTTCCTATCATTGTCTGTTCTGATTCGTTCTTTATTTATTTATTCTGTCTCTTAGTGTGTGCAATTTTTGTTTTTGTTTCTCTTATAACTTCTTTTATGTTTTTACATGTTCCTTTTAAATCTAATAGTTGATGTTATTTTTTTTTTTTTATGAATAATCATTGGGGTAAATCTTATTATTTTTTTTTTGTGTATGTGTGTGTGTTCATTTTTACATAATCCTTCAACTTCACCTTAGTTTACTTTACTTCATTGTATCTTATATATATCCAAGGCGAAAACAAGTTTGGAAACTGCTGGTCTAGGGAACCTTCCTGGAGATACCTACATATGTATCAGATACAAGTTTAAAAACAACATTTAATCTTCATCAAAGTTCAATATTAATAATTGTATGTTATTATTATTATTTTAAGGTATCTGACTGGCAAAATAATAATAAGTTTTTTTATTATTATTCATTCATAGTACTTATTTATTTTTAAAAATTTTTCTCAGGATTGGTAAACCATTAGTCGAGGAAAAATTGGTTTAGAGGTGGAACTAATTCCGACAAAGACAGGTTTAATTTTTTTAGTTCTTTGTAGATATCTTTTTACTGGACATACCAGAATGTACTTTAACTGTCATCATCAACAGTCTATTAAATTAGTTGGACTAATTCACACCTATTAATAAAGTTAGACATAAATTTCTTAAGTTTTAAAAACATTAAAGTCCTAAACTAAAAATTTGAATTCAATATCTCACAATTTGTCTAATTAATATAATTGTAAAAAAAGTAAAGAAATTACTTGACAGCAGACATATTAACAGCACGCAATGTTTCTAACCATGGTTGAAGTTCAGGTAATTTATAAGAAGAAAGATATTGAAGAATATCACGTTTGAAATTAGTTATACTATCACCAGTCCCAGTGTCTGAATTCGGTGGTAGAGGAGGACATTTTGGCGATATCCAAAGTCTGAAACATATAAAATAAAATATTAATATATTTGAAATTCATAAAAATGTTTAAACCTTAATTATTATAAACTTATTTTCAAGGTTTTTAACCAAATAACTAAGGACATCCTTTAACCACCTGGCATTGGTGGTGCAATGAGTATTTTCCTCATGCTTGGAGAAGAAATACTATATATTTTTTCTTTTTTGTAATTTTTATTTCTGTATAGGAGATATATCAATTATAATGAAATAGATACATTTACCCCCAACATTATTCGTTAATTTATTTTAAATCTCCAATGTTCGGGCCATTATGAAAGATGATAAATTAATTAACACCTTTAATTACAATCTTATAATTATCAACTTTCAAATCATTACTAATTTAAAAGTAGGATACCTTAATTTACAATTTCACAGCATTAAATTAATCATTAAAAAAGTTGCAGGCGATTCTGTCCAAGTCTAATACAATGTTGACAATTAACTACACAAAAACACAAACCTAAAAGAGAAATCATATTTATTATTAAAATAAAAGGAAGATGGTCTGGGTGTGGTCAAAGGAAAGGGTCAAACAGTAATAAACTATTAATATTGAGCCAACATTTTGCCCCATGTTGTAGGGCTTCATCAGGGCTAAAAAAGATACTAACACTTAAACGAGGTAACAAAGTAAGCCAATAGCAATAATAAT
>NW_027109243.1:1177892-1178209 GCF_000696795.3 Halyomorpha halys | reverse complement strand
AATAATAAATATAATAATAATGTAGGATTACTAAATATTGAAGAAGCTTGTCGCAAACAGGAAGAGACCCTACGCCAATACTTTCTCTCAAAAACAACAGGGGTTTATCTCGCCATCACAAGGATGGACTCTCGTTTAACTGCACTTAATCTGAGCAAAGGTGTTGAATCAACAATCGTATCACAAAATGAACGACTGGAGTGCTGGCTGGTACTGAATATCTGCAGAGGCACAACAATGTGGCCAAAATTTTGCATCAGGCTCTGGCTGTGACGTACAACCTAATTGAAGATAAGAGCCCTTATTACAAGTACCAC
>NW_027109243.1:1166449-1177487 GCF_000696795.3 Halyomorpha halys | reverse complement strand
TATTAAGGTGGTTGGACTTCTAGGTCCCACACCTCAGATATTCAACCCGCTATGGCGAGAAAAACTGGATAATAATAATAATAATGATAATAATAATAATAATAATGAAGGCCTAACAAACCCGAAGGTTCGATGCCGAAAACACCAATTGCTCTCTACATACTTCCTTCCATACTTAATTCTACTAAATCAGTTCTAACATAATTTTCCCATCAACGGTTCGGTCTACCCATCAGATGTTTACCTGTTAGTTCAGTGTTTATTAACATTTTAGGGATCCACTCGTTACTAAGCCCTATTACCTTACACTTCCATCTTATATGTGTAGTTCCCTTAATTCAGTGTTGTGTAGCCTTCTAAATTCTCCAGTTAATTCATACTTTTTCGGTCCGAATATTTTACTTTCACTAATACTTTATTTTCAAAAATCTTAAGGCGCTGTTCATCCCTTAGTATAAAAGGCCACGTCTCGCATCCATAAAGAACAGTGGGAAGGATAATAGTTTTTTAAATTCTAATTTTTAAGTTTTTCGATAGAAGGAATGAACTAAACAGTTTCGAAATTGAAAAATAACAAGCATTTCCCACCTTCAACCTCACTTTTATTTCCTCATCAATTTCGTTTTTTCTAGTTACTGTAGAACCTAAATACATAAACCTATGTAACTCTTCAAACGTATTTCCTCCTATATCACCGAAATTGCTCGTGTTTCAACTGCTAACCATATATTTTGTTTTATCCGTACTTATTTCGAGACCTAGTTCCTTACTAGAGTTTATTAACGCGGCTCATCCCTTGTTAACTCACCCCATGATGCAGGGCTGTTGGCTTAAATTAAATAGACGGTAGCAGCGTGGTAACGTGGCTGTCTGCCAACCCATAGATTGCGAGTTCGAGCCCGGCCCTACCAGAGATTTTTTAAGCATAAAATTATGCATTACTCACAATCTCCCCCCGGGCATTTGTGAGGCCCGTCAGCCAATAAGTGGCACTCAAAAAAATAGGCATGGGAGTGACGGACCCATCCTATGAAAACCACATCAGGAATGTGTGATGTATTTCTTAAGTACATCACGCAAGGCCTTGGACCTCCACGGTCTGTCGTGCCAATGAAAAAAAAACATCAATAAAATAATTTAAATCTTCTTATCTATAAGACCTTTAAAATCCATTCCTAACCTTTATTTTATAAAATTGTTACATCTAAAAAAAAATTCACACATAGGAAAGTGAGAGTAATAAGTACTTTTTTTGGTATATCCCCCATCTGGCTGTTTCTGACAAATAGGCAGTTGTCCTACAAATAACAAACCTATTTTAACTAGAGTGGGAAGATTGGATAACATGGTGGAATCAAACCGGACTCAAGGTTACATCTAATATACAACAGCTTAAAGTAATAAGTAATTTATAAACATTGTACATTCATACGTATGAGTTGAAAACACAAATTTGTATTTGATGTGTTAGATCTAATAACGATAAACAAAAAATTACCCTTGAGTTCGATTAAGCCAATCCTCTTCTACAAGATTAGCAGTAGATACAACAATTCTAACACTCTTGTCTTTGTAACAAAACACCATCATCTTGCTGGAAATAAAACACAAATATTTTATCAAATTTCAATAACAGAAATGTTTTATTTTTAATCTATTAAAACTTTTATAACATCAGAAGAAGAAGGGCATAAGGTAAAATGGGATAAGTGCATTTTTGGGGTAACGATGTAATCATCTTATTAAATCTAAACCCTATGAGAAGATGGTTGGTGCTGCGGTCAGAGAATAAAAATTAAATAGAGAGAACAGATAACAGAGAACAAATAAGTTAAAAAACCTTATTTATTAGTGCCAAAGTTTTTTGTTTTTTCCCTCCTATAGTTTGTGTTCTTTAATAATTTTAAAATCATTTGTCATCATCTTTATATACGTTTCCATTTGAATAATTTTAAAGTTCTTATTTTTACCCTTCCAAGTAGCTTGTAACGTATTCTTCATCTTCAGATAGTTTTGTAATCCCTTTTAACATACTTTTTAACTCAGACTCATGCCATCATTGATGACACCGCCTTCAGCGGACCCGGCAATTTATCTTATAATGCCACTCTGGCAAACCAAGATCAATATTTGCCTGCATATATACATCCATTTTTATTGTATATATTTAATTTGATTATGTTTATTTTTCTAGGAGGTCAGAAAAAAAAAAAAAATAATTACTACACCAGCAAAGCGGACCCTCCCCGCTCATCATAGTTTCAATGCGCATTCGGCGCCATCGATTCTGCACACACAGTGTACACTCGACAAAGCCCTTAAAATACCCATGGGTAGAAGGCAGCACACTTCAACTGACATCATTGTACCTAAATATTCCTTATTTTCAATGGAGAGTACGAAAAAAAAATTCCTTCTTTGTCTTACTTACCTTTATGTTTTGTTTCTTTGTTCTAATATTTGACTTATATATTTCATTAGTTACATACATTTTTTTTTCCATGACTTTACTTTTTTAAATATTATTATTAAATTAAAATATTCATATTTTGTTTTTTGCATTATATAACTTTATATTTTTATTCCATTAATTATGTTATTTTATTTACATATTTAATTAGCTATATGTACGTTTTATTTCCCACTTCTTTCATTACTTTATTTTTATCTATTTTCATTCTGTACAATTATTTACTTTTGTCATTCTATATATCCTTTTATTCATTAGTTGTTAGCTTGTTTTTTGTTCTTAGCCCTGATGAAGGCTAGAAATTCTGGCTAAAACGTTGGCACTAATAAATAAGATTTTTTAACTTATTTGCGTTATTCTCTGACCGCACTCCCAACCATCTTCTCCTCATATATATTATCCACAGTCAACTATCTTCTCGTCATGATGGTATGAGCTACCCTTTAAGCAACATCAATTCTAAACATTGGTGTAGCTGATTTATCATATCAGCTAGGAGAGTTTATCAGGTAAATTATAAAGAGCAGTTTAATTATATACCATATCAAACTTTCATTACTCCCATTAAAGATAGAATAATGTGAATCACAGACAATTTTTAACTTTTCCCAAAGGTTACATGAGTAAAATAATACTCTGAAAATGAAATATTTTAGTCTTATCCCACAATCGTTACTACTATAAGAAAAACGATTCTTCAAGATGCCGTGTTTAAATGAACCTTTTATGGCAGGGGCAAGTGCGAACTAATAAATTGGTTCATCAATCGCATAAAAATGAACTTAATAAGACATGAGCTTAAATATAAATATAATTTGGATCAAATTTAAATTTAACTAAGTTTAACTAAGTTATTAGTATCAATCTGTTAAGTTATTATAACTGCTTAGCAGGGTTAAACAGTTATTTTTAAATGCTATGAAAATCTCTCTAGGTGTAAACATGAATTAATGTTTACTTATAATTAAAAAAAAAGTATGAATATTGTCTGAAAAAGTTTTTCATAATCAAATAATAAAAAACATATTTAAATGAAAATACTTACGTATGATGAGAACCAAAACTAGAGGGAGGGACCACTTTGACATGAGTGAGAAAATGTTTAAATTTATCTCCAAGCTCTATATCGCACTGACCATACAAAAGAGTGAGTGGCTTGCACCTAATAAGAGAAAATGAGATGACAAATCTATCATAATCATAATCGCATGTTTAATAAAATAAAATTACAATAGTAAAACTGTTTTACTGTAAACATTTACTGGTAACTATTGGTTACTAATATATAATTAATTTTTTAAAAATTATTTTGACTATTATACCAAATGAGTCAATAAAGAGACCAGTTTAATTATGAAATGTGAGGATATAATTATATTAAGGTAGTTGTTTTAACTTAAAAAAATTTGTTGTTGAATAAATGTATTGTATGCATATTATGAATTGTTGTTAAGTTTCATTTTGAGTACCTGATGATGGAACGATGGCCCTGATATGTTTATGATATATTATAATAAAGAAATTTAATGATGAAAAGTTTTTTACTACAACTCATTAAACAGTATATATAAATATTTTTTTTTTTACTATTTTGTATCTTTAATGAACTTCCCCCGGACTATCTTCTTACAATCTGCTACATACAGTCTAATATTAATCTTCCAATAAAAACTGATAAACATAGAAAAATGCTACCCCTTCAAAAAAACCTACTTCAATATGATTATTTTTCTTCTACAGCTCATAAGATGTGATTTGTTTCTCTATCTAGCCAGGCCCTAACTCTAAATATAATATACAAACAATTCTTTTTTTTTTTCTGTTTGAATTTATACCTCTCCTCATGATGAAATCTCTCATTCCTTCTCACAGATGTGTTGAGGTTCTCCATTGGACTTTCTTCCATAAATTTCAGCCTCATAAAGTTGGTCTATACTCTTAAAACCAGTCTATACCGCCTTTGATAGTTTCTTCGATGAAATTTACTGGGGGTTGGATCTCTTACTGGTGTACTCTGGGCAAGGAGTACTTGAACTAATGCCTAGTTTTCAATTTTAATGAACAGGGACGATTGGAGGAGAACACAGGTGAAACAGGATTGAAACAACTCTACAGAGAGCAACCTCACACAGCTTAGCAGTATTTGAGAAGAAGAATATGATGATGGTTATGATGATATGTGGGGAGTCCATTAGAATTTTAAATATCATACTCGTAGGTGATAGTATTAAATGTTAGTTTCCTTAATTTACTCATTTACTCATTTACCTAACCAATCTGGATTAGCATTTTACTAATCCTAATCATACTGGCCTGTACTACCGATGAACTAAGAGCAAAGGTGAGTGAGAGAGACAGGACTCTAAATTTTGACGGAGAGCAATTGCCATCAGCTGATGACAAAGAAAACTACCCATTCCACAAAGCCTTTGTGTACAGATGGAAGGAAGCTCTACTCACTTCTCCCTGAGAAGGAGACAAGAAGCTACACCAGCGAGTGCTCCGGACAGTACGGAAGAAGATAATTTGAAGAAGCTGTGTGCACAGCTACAGAAAAATATGTAAATTGTTTTTAGTGCAGCAATGAGTTGCAACTCATTCCTATGAACATCTGTATTGCCTAATAGGCAGAGTAAGGCGATAAATAAATAATACTAATCCTAATAAAGGAAATAGTTGAAATACAAACATTAAGAACATATTTGAATCATACCTTAAAATATCTTTATAAACTAAAAGGATCCAAAAATAAACTATTTAAATTCCTCAAACTTACTTATTGCCCATTATGCCATACTGAGCTAGGAGAAAGCCCAACTCCACCATAAAGTTTATTTGCAATGAACTTTCTAGTTCTCCAAAGTATGGATCAAGCAATTCTAAAAAAACAATAAGGATAGATTGAAATATGCTTAATGCATAGTGCAGCTGACAATAGTCCACTTGGTACTCTAAAAAATAATTTTACCTGGAAAGGATATTGACGTCAATTCTTCATGAGTCCTGGGAGAGTCCTTCACAGTAGTCAGAAAAATATTATAAGGATGTGCTTCTTCCATTTTCAGCTTAACAGGAACTTTCATTTTCTTCAGGGCATCCTGTTTATAATTTTCTAGCATTTTACATTTTACACAGTTCCTCTGGCAATCCTTTGTACAACCATTATTTTTTTGTTTGTTCCCTGTTTCTTTATTTTCTAAATTTTTAGGAGGTGAATAACGAAGAGAACTAGATGATTCTAGAGTTGGATGATCAGGAACTTTACTGCTATCAGTGAACTGATTTTTGGATTTACTGAATTTTCGAACTATTTCTAATTGTTCTATTAAAGTTTGTTGACTCACTTTATTTTTGTAACTAGGAGGAATCTTATTCCCCTCTCCCATCTGTTTAAGCAGTTCATTGACTGAAACAGACATTCATTCAGGTAAAAGAATTAATACAAAAAAGAAAACATATTCAATCAGGAGAAAACAATAATGCTTACGATGGGAATGGGAATATTCCTCAAAATGTTCTGGTTTTTTTCTGTAGCATCTTTCACCAAAGTTGCATTCCATTTTACTACGCTTTGCTTTCCCCCCATCATTACCTATTACAGAGTTAAGTTAATATAAATCAATGAATGAAAATCAATGAAATAAGGAATCTAAACCCACTTGTTGATATATCCATCTGGATAGTAATAATTACAACTTAATTTTTACAAAAATATGGATAACATAGCAGTTAGAAATTTGATATCTAAAGTTATTTGAAAAGGAAATATAAATTCAATATTTGTAAAAAAAAAAATATGTCAATTCTTGACTTGTTACAATAAACAGTTAAAACTATAATGTTGCAGGTATGTGATTAGATACAAAGAGGATCAAACCTCCTCGAAATAGTTCCAGGGATTTGGTATATGACGTCATTGAACTTGCAAACTTAAGGTGGCTCTACATGTTTGCTAAACAATGGCGAATGTGCGCATTCACAATCGTGCAGATGAGTTATTTGAATTGGTTAGTATAAGTTGACCAGAATTTGTGGCCGACCCGTTTAGTGTCGGTTTTTGGGAACAAATCACAGGGCATTTGAGCTGCCACAAATCCTCACGTTTGTTTTCATTTTGCATTGTTTTAGAACTGCCAACAGATGAATATTTATGCCCTCTGTGTTTTAATTAATTAAAGAATTTTCCCAACCTTCGGATTCAATAATTAATTCTTGTTTAAAATTGCATATTTTAAAATTCTATGGATTCGGTGTAAACATGTTTTTTCAATTCTTGTTAATTAACCTTTAACATAGCACAAATATACAGTGACCGAAGAAAATATTTGCACACCTTGTCTTTTCTTTATATAATGAATTTAAATAATAATAAAATAGTTTGAGGTTCCTTAATAAAAAGTACAATTAAAACTTGTTAAAAACAGTATAAATTAAATTAAAAATAGTGATCATAATAAAAATGTATTTAAACATAATATAAACACAAGGAAAACAGTATTTACACACAGTTTGTTGAGTTGCTCTTGTTTGTATACTTGAGTATAATCCTGTTCTTTTCTATCAGTATTATAAAAAATTTCAATCTATTAAGCGGTAGCAGCGTGGTAGCGCGCCAGTCTACCAATCCACAGGGGTTGTCGCATCGAATCCCGGTTCCACCCGGGCTTTTTCAAGCACAAAATAATGCAAAAACTCACTGACAATCTCCCTCCCGGACATTTGTAAGGCCCGTTAGCCAATGGGTGCTACTCACAAAAAATAGGCGTGAGAGTGACGAACTCACCCTCCGAAAAATCACGTCAATAAACACGCGATGTATTTTCTAATACTGGGAATATTACATCCTAATATTAAGAAATACATAGCGCGAGGACTTAGGCCTCCATGGTCTGTTGCCCATAGAATAATAATAATAATGCCAATAACAAGTAAACTAAGGGCCGCTACTCGCGAAAAATTTATATTATTTCGAAATCAAAGAAAATTGGTTCGCGAAATAGCGGATTTGATAGGTATTAATTTTTCTTCCGTCAGATACGTAATTAAGAGATTTGAAGAAAGAGGCACAACTGCAAAAAAACGGCGCAAAGGACGTCCAAAGAAAGTAAATGAGAGAATGAAAAGAAAAATCAAAATTGAGGCGATAACAAATCCAGGAGTTCTAGCTAATATGGTCAAATCGACTTCTGGGCTCTGTGTTAGCACTACAACAATTGAAAATGTTTTCAATTCTGATAGAATTTACAGCAGGATCCCGAGAAAGAAACCTTATCAAGATTTCACCCGAAGATCAGTGAAACCAATCCCCAAAAAAGGCTCTTAGTTGCTAGAGATTACATCAACAAGCCCATCAGTTTTTGGGAAAATGTATTATTCTCTGATGAGAGTAAATTTAATTTGTTTCTATTTGACGACAGAAAGACGATATGGTGAAGTTACTGTAAAACATGGAGGTGGGAGTGTAATGGTTTGGGGATGCGTGGGTTATAATGGTATAGGAAATCTCGTGCCTATTGAAGGGATTTTAAATGCAGAAGGTTATGTCAAGATTTTGCGCCATAACCTGCTAGCCAGTGAGCATTAAGCCACATTAAGGATTCAGGATCGGTATATGGCATGCATTATGCATGATAGTGATCCGAAACATACAGCAAACAAAAACTAAAGAGTGGTTAATATTTTACATTCACCAACAACTTCATATTCCTCCACAGAGTCTTGACTTAAACTTAATTGAAAATTTGTGGCATATTTTAGATAAAAACGTTCGAAAACACCAAATAACCGGAAGATACCACCTTAAGGATCTTTTACAGCAAGAATGAGAACAAATTAACATGGTTTTAATTAAAAACCTCGTCCACTCAATGTCGAGACTTTTACAAGAGGTAATAGATACCAATGGACTTCATACAAAATAATTAATTTAGAAAAATAATAATGAAATGCTAGGTGTGCAAATACTTTTTTCGGTATTTTTTGTAAGTTTGATGTTTTGTTTTTTTATTTGTATTGTCATGTTTTTTATTTGAATTTTAATTGTAATTATTAAGTTATAAATAGACTTTTTATTTTTGAAGTAATAGGGTTTTTTTATTGCATAAATTCATAATTTTATAAAAAACAAAATATGGTGTGCAAATAATTTCTTCGCTGACTGTATATATTTGTCTAAGTATTTAAATTAAAAAGTTTATTTTTATTATTATTATCATCAACAAATTACATTGCTGATATCTTCGTTTCCTTTCATTTCTCTTATCTTCATTTTGTTCCTTTTTCTAATGAAAATAGAGTAAATCTAATGTAATAGCCGAAAAATTCAAAAGGGACGAATAAAAGTGTTTGTTGCTTCTTTTGTTTACCAAGCATTTTTACAAGTCTTAGATATGAGGCAAGTAGCAAACGTGTAGACCCAGCATAAAAGAGATGACGAGTCGGAGATTTGTTGTGTAGAAGTATTACTAATGGATAACCTACAATATTTTGAAATCAAATCATGCAAAATTTTAAGTGAAGGAGTACTAAGAAAGTAGAGGGGAAACTGCAAGTGCTTCCTTCAGATCGTGCGTTTCAGTTTTTTTTTCTTGCACGAAGATACCAAAATAATGACTAAACTAGCTTTTTGTTGCATATAAGTGGGAAAAGATGCTGCACAAGATCTTTACTTTTCGATACCTTATTAATAAATAAACGTTAGTTGAACTGATAGTATAGGGGTCATCGAAATTCAAGGTAGTAATGTCAGTTTGGTTTGGAATGAAGATCGTCATCCCGAATGTCCGTATCATCTCTTAAAGATGAAGTAATTCCATAGTGGAATAAAATCGATTAATAAGATGAATACTTCAACTTCATATTGTAAGGTATAAAATCCGATCATTCAAAGTTTTCTCCATGACCGAACTGTCTTTACCTTACAAGGGAGCCACGGGGTAAAGCGCATGGTTTCCAACTCCAAGGACCTGAGTTCGAATCCTGCTTGGCAGAGAAATTTTTCTGTTACACTGTAGCCGTGAGTCTACTCCTGTGGGTTCTGGAGCCCTCCTGGGGTCTACCCAGCCTCTTAAATTGGATAAAAATTTGGCGGTCGAGCGCGATTCTGAACAAATCACATCCTTGCACAATCGTTGGCCTAGTAACAGTACTTCTTTACAAGGCACTGAACACCTGGCCCTTCATGGGGTGTAGTGCTACAGATTTTAATTGTAATCAAATTATAATGTCTACCGTCTGCCCGATCATTTATGAAAGAAATACGGGAGGGTGGAGGTTATCTATAAGTTTATTTACAGTTATTTCTAATCTATTCCGACCAGAGTGGGAGGGTCAAGTTTTCATTCTTTGGTGCTACCATGAAATAAAATTCAACCTGATAATAACCAGGCCGTTTGTAGCCGAGGGAGTTGAAGCGCAAACCTTCACTGTCTTGTGGCCATAGTTACCGATTTTCCCGACCAAAAAATACCCATTCAGCGCTTTGAAAATACCCGTTTTACCCGACTGATACCCACGAAGATTCGTTATAACTGCAGCTGTATGATTGCTACAGTCATGATTGTACTGTCACACAAGCTCTGGCGTGATAGCTAATAATAGAAGTAATGTCAGTGAATCAACTGTTACGTTAACTATCACATCTATACGCCTTAACTGTGAACTATCCCACAGTTTCCATTATTGCGGCAAAAGTGTTAGCCACTGCCATGGTGTAGCTATTTGTACCACTGCAACCCATGAAGGGTCAAGCGTGTCGAGTAGTGCACTTTGTAAGGATGAACTGTTACTAGACCATCGGTTGTGGAGTGAGGCGATTTTGGCAGACGGCTGGGCTAACCCCGGAGGGCTCTCGAACCCACAGGACTGACTCACGGATATTGAGAAGCAGAAAATAATTATCTGCTATAACCGGATTCAAAACCAAGTCCTTGGAGTAAGTAGCAGAATGCCTTACCATTGAGCTACCCACTTCCACGTTCCATAAAAGCATGGATTTAGTCTCAACATGTTTACTCCACTCCTATGTTTCGGTCATTCTCAAGTATAACTATTTTAAATATCACAACAACAATGTTTTTAAAAGGTTGTAGGTTATTTTGGCTTTGTAAAATTATGTTTTAGTCTATTAACTGATATGTATGAGAGGCCCCAGCTGGAGTTTTTTAACTTAAAATAATTCCTTTTGTCGGCATGCAAAAGGTACCGCCGGACCTAGGCAAGTAATGTACAAAGACATATAGATAACAGAGGGTAGGTACCCTCTGGGAACCATTAACCGTCTAGGCAGAGCCATTATCGTGCACGGGACCAGTTTAGACATTAGAATGTACGGAGAAATAGCCGCCGTAATGGACAACAAATAAACACCCCTTATCCCACACGGGCCTCTCTAAAAACCTCGGGAAACATGAAGCAAGCCGCCAAAGCCGGCTTTCTTCAAAGAAGAAGCTTTTAAAGATGAAAGGTAGGACTTTCGTCGAAGATCATTGGACCTTCTCACCCCCTCTGAAAATAGAGGACCCAATCAGAGGACAGAAATCAAAAGAAGGAGGAGTCAGAAGGAGAGGG
>NW_027109243.1:1163149-1165704 GCF_000696795.3 Halyomorpha halys | reverse complement strand
TACATAATATAAATATATAATATAAATAAATAATATAAATACATTAATATATGAATAAATTTCAATATAATACCTGTACGGGGAACCCCTAATCGGGCTTAGAAACCCCGAGCCCCGTACACGGCATAACCTATTTATTATCTACTAATCTATTTGTTATCTTATCTACAATTAAGTTACTTTTTCTAATATTATTCAATTTATACTTTCTACTACTTTATAACATTGTATCTCACCTAATCAACAATACATTCTGAAACAGAATGATATTAGAAAAAGTAAGTTAGTTGGATAAGAAATAGGTTGATAGACTCGACTAAAATATAATCTGACAAATGCAAAATAGGCTGCAACATTGTAGCTATGATATTTAAAATAGGTTATCCTTAAGAATGGTCGGAATGGAGTAATAAGAAATTAAATATGTTGAGACTAAATGAATATTTTCATTATAATTAATAAACAAATCGGTCTCAAACAAGAATTCAAATTATATATAAATATATGATTTTTTCATTACATAAATTAATTACTTCGTAATAAACTCTCATATTATTACTTTTTTTATTTATACAACTAGTAGAACAATAGTAGATACAGTAACAATTTATTAATAAATGAAGATATCTTCATTCAACTTCATTAAACATTTCCCAACACGTTTATAATCTGAAATTTTGATATTATTCTCCATTGAGAAACCGAAGGAGAGAGATAAATAAAGATAGCTAGATTGTGGGCTCACTCACAGCAAAAATGTTTATGTTTACAGATACCTCAGTTGTGGCCATGTTGAATAAGCTCTATTTGTATTTTGTTTTCAAAACGTAAAAAAAAAATGGTGTGTTTTCATCTTATTTTGCTGATCTAGCATTTCAAAACGCTCTTAAGAGAATTTTGTTTCTTAGTTCGAAATATTATATTTTTTCTATTTAATAGATTATAGGAAATAGCCTGTACTTATAATTTAATAAATATGTATTTCTAATTAGAATTATTCATAAAATTATAATTCCTCCTGGGGTCCACTCAGCCTCATAAATTGGGTACCCTTAATTGGGTACAAATCTGGCTGTCGAGCGTGATTCTGACCAAATCACCTCCTTACACAACCGTTGGTCAAGTAACAATACTTCCTTATTAAGTACTGAAAACCTCCGTCCCTTCACGGGTTGTAGTGCTACAGATTTTAATTGTAATAAAATTATAATGTATAAATTGGTAATCATAAAAGTAGCACATAATTTACTAACGTGCTTACCACTGTCAAACAGATCCATATCTTGGGCTGCAACTGAACAAACGATTAACCTGGAATCCCCACACAAGACTGAAAAGACAGGAAACTGCACATCGATTTCGACTATTACAGCACTTAATAGACAAACGGTCTAAACTTCCAATCCATTACAAAAGACTAATCTACATGACAATAATAAGGCCTATCTGGACATACGGAGTTGAGCTTTGTGGTTTCACTAAACCTTCGAATTCCTTTCGTATCCAATCCTTACAATCCAAAATCCTTCGTAAAATCCTCAATGCTCCTTATTTCGCCACAAATAGAATCATCCATAAAGACCTTAATGGTCCATATGTAACCGATCTTACCCGAACCAAATATCAATCCTACCATTATAAACTCCCTAACCATCAAAACCCTCTAGTTTCTAACCTTGCTTCTTCTTCTATTTCTGACAATCCTCCGAGGCGCCTGAAAAGAAGATGGCCTCGAGACCTTCTAGTGTATAAATATGATTAGAGTGCTACCAATGGGTAGTTTCTCTACATGCCTGTACCACTCCATTTGGATCTTACATCAAATTCACTTAATTTGTTTTTATGTAAATACAGTTGTAAATAGCAATAAATAAATAAATTTAAAAAAATAATAATAGTCCAAACATTTACCGAGTTTTATTTTGAATAATATTTTATAATCAATTGCAAATTTTTTTTATTTAAAGTAAATCAAACATTTTTATTGGAAAATCGTTGGTTGACCGTGTTTTATAATAAAAGTAACATGGCCCGGGTGCGGTCAAAGAAATAAACAAATAGTGATTAAACTAGTGTGAGCTAACGTTTCGCCCCGCGTTGCATGGCTTCATCAGGACTAAAAATAATAAAAACACTAAATGAGGAAACAAAGTTTTAGCCCTGATGAAGCCCTGCAACGTAGAGCGAAACGTTGGCTCTCATTAAATAGCTTTATTATTATTTGAGTTTTTTCTTTGACCGCACCTGAACCATCTTCCTTTTATTAAACATTTTTATTGTTTAGAATTTATGAAAACTATCGATTTATTATTTATTGAAGCTTTATTTTTTTCTAAATAGCAATGAATAAATTCAGGAGATAAATGTTTCTACCAATCTTTTAAAACTTTTATTTCCAGGCAAAAATATAATTCATATGTTCTTCATTTGTACCTGACTAGGGGGAAAAAATCCTATATATTTATGATTCAAATCGAATAATTTTGATAAATATGAATATAAATCGGATTTTTATAAAATTTATAAATAAAATTATATGTATAAAAGAATAATAA